>NC_088360.1:144228435-144243435 GCF_034508935.2 Berghia stephanieae | reverse complement strand
TAAGGCCGTGTGTACATTGTCCTACAAATCAGACTTCGTCCTTGTCACGGGGATAGTAAGGAATGGTAAATATTTTGGACGATCAAAAACTTGAACATTTAATAGCACATTATGCACGCTCAGTGATCACGTCGCCATCGAATTAAAGATTTAAAAAACAAAACAAAACATTATCGACCCAATAGATAGTATGCGCTTGTCTAAGAAGCTCACAATATTACCATCCGGGAGTTTAACGGACCTACACACAAAACTATGTGTAGCCATGAACGTTTATAGTCTGGTTAATACAGTTTAGTGAGAAGTATTCATAAACGCGGATGGCATAAACCAATAACAAAGACCTATGACGTCATCTTCGTACAAACACGATGCAAGACCAAATTATGACTCTCACACAAAACGTCTACTGTTTCTGCTCTTAAAGGAAACTAACAAGTGAGTTATGTAAGCTCAAATCCTATTGCCGAATTTTGGCACTCTTTTCGTTCTCACTTTCTTGATCCCCTTGGCTTCTCGTGGAACGTGGGGCCTCTACGAGCGTCCGCCATCTCCTTCGGTCCTTGGCTTTCTTCTTGGTAGCCTCCCAGGTGAAGCCTGCCATCTTCTGTATCTGTATCTGTATGGCTGGCGCTGAATAAACCAATGGTCTGGTTGTATTTCAGCGGCGTCCCATTGGGCGCGGGCCCATGTCAGTCCGGCCTTGAAATCGTTTAGGTGTGGTGCCATGATGACCAGTTCATCCAGCCCATTCCACTCCGAGATAGTTCTAATGAAGAAAGTGTTTTGTGTTCTTGTCTGTGGGATTTTGAAACAGTTCGAATTGTTTGTGGCGTACCTCTCAATGGGGTTTTCGGTTATGTGGTTGGCAAAAGTGATTCCTCGGATTTTTCTTTTGTTTAGTCGTGACGTGAAAAAGGAGTCTGCCATTATTGATGGTATTTGATCTGTTATAATCTTGAACATGAATTCAATTCGTCAGACAGAGAGCAACTCCTATGTCTGTTTCAGACGTCCAATGTTTCGTGTCTCTTCGGGGTTCCGATCGAAGGACTTATGGATGACATTACCCCTTGTTCTTCTCAATGTGTGACCGCAGCAATCGTGAACTTTTAGCCTGACACTGACCAAAAAATGACGTCAAAATGCCAGTCTTTGGCCACAAAAGAAAACAAATCGTGAGTTGTATTCAATAGTTCAACCAATAGGACCACCTTTTCCACGAGCTCTAATCACGACAACTCACTAGGCGGTGTAAAAACCAAATAATGACGTCAAAATGCCAGTCTTTTTGGGTTTCAGTGTCAGGCTATAACTTAATGATGGCTACGGTTCTAGTGTCAGGTTATAAGTAAACGATGGCTACAGGGTGACCGTGTGCCCAACCGTAGCCATCGTTAACTTATAGCCTGACACAAGGCGGTGCAAAACCCTAAAAAAGGACGGCAAGCTATAAGTCATAGCGGGTTCTAGCGTCGCCATCGTTATGTTGTAGTCTGATACTGACATCCAAAAGGACTGGCAGTTTGACGTCATTATTTGGTTTTTGCACCGTCTAGTGAGTTGTCGTTAGTAGAGCTCATAGAAACAAGTTATTTCATTGGTTGAACTATTGAATACAACTCACGATTTGTTTTCTTTTGTGGCAAAAATGACTGGCATTTTGACGTCATTTTTTGGTCAGTATCAGGCCATAACTTTACGAAGGCCACGGTTCTAGTTTCAGGTTCCAGTGTGACCGACCCATCTTCGTTTTCTCCGCCTCCAAATTTGGGTGACCAATTAGATTAAAACCTCACTTCACCTGTAAAGGTTGTAAACGAACAATTTGATGATGGTTTGTATTGAGAGCGTAATGTATTGTAAATTGTGCTGGCTTGGCAGTGAATGTCACATGCCGCATTCCAATGTGATGACTCACAAAAGCATGTTATTGAATTAACTCACGTATCAATATGTCACATATTGCTTTGGGTGTGAGCTTTCAATCTCTTTCTCTCTCTCTCTCTCTCTCTCTCTCTCTCTCTTTCCATCACTCTCTCTCCTTCCATCCCTCTCTCTCACTCTCTCTCTCTCCCCCCCTCTCTCTCTTTCTCTTTCTCTCTCTCTCTCCTTCCATCACTCTCTCAATCACTATCTCTCTCTTTCGATCAATCACTCTCTCTCTTTCTCTTTCTCTCTCTCTCCTTCCATCACTCTCTCTCTCTCTCAATCGCTCTCTCTTTCTCTCTCTTTCCTTCCATCACTCTCTCTCTCTCAATCGCTCTCTCTTTCTCTCTCTCTCTCTTTCTCTCTCTCTCTCTCCTTCCATCACTCTCTAAATCACTCTCTCTCTCTCTTTCCATCAATCTCTCTCTCTCTCTCTTTCTCTTTCTCTCCTTCCATCACTCTCTCTCTCAATCGCTCTCTCTATCTCTCTCTCTCTCTTTCTCCTTCCATCACTCTCTCTCTCTCAATCGCTCTCTCTTTCTCTCTCTCTCTCTTTCTCTCTCTCTCTCTCTTTCCCTCTCGCTTTCCATAACTCTCCTCTATCTCTCTCTTCTCTCTCTCTCTTCTCTCTCCTCTCTCTTTCTCCCTCTCACTTTCTCTCTCTCTCTCTCTCTCTCTCACTGCAGGAAGGTCCAAGCTGTACTGATCATGACCTAAGAGTCTGCTTCCCAGATGCTGTGGAGTGGGTTCGGTGTTGGAGCCACAAGCTGTGATGATGACGCGTCTAGCAAGCCATATCCTAACTACATTATGAGGGGGAGTCATACCAAACTTATTTCCCATCATAGATGGACTAAGTTTGATTCTGTATAAAATGAATGAATAAATAAATAAATAAACAAATAAACAAATAAACAAACAAATAAATAAATAAATAAATAAATAAATAAATAAATAAAATAACAGGAAACATTTTAAAAATAAGAAAACCAACAAAAAAAGAGAAAAAAAAAATCAAATTAACCCCCCCCCCTCAAGTCCATAAAAAACCCCCAAAAAAGCAAAAATTAAAAAAAAAATAAATAAAAAAATTACAAAACGAAAAACAAAAAACAACCAAACAACCCCCCCCCCCCTTCCCCCCAAAAAAAAAAACCATAAAAAAAAAAACAACACCAAAAAAACAAACAAACAAAAAACAAAAAAAAACAAAAAACAAACAAAAACAACTAGAGCATCTCTAAAGGGCAATATAGTACGTCCTCCCAGCCTTACTATGGGTATCCCTCGCTAACAGGAACACTTAACAACGCATAGGTCGAGACATGACACCTGCCATGGTTTTTCCCCCGACTGAGACAACCCTTATAACGGTCAGGTACTCAAAGTACACATGTGTACGGTGAGAGAATGTGAGTTAAAAGGGTTTTCAAACAACTCAACTATACACCACTCAGAACGGGACTCGAACCTTGGACCTTCCGGTCGGAAGGCGAGTTTCATATCACAAGACCATGCTCAATACAGCAGCACAAAGAAGTCATTTTTCCCATAGTGGGTCTAGCCATCCAGCGGTAAGCGAGTAGCTAGATAGAGAAGTAATACGGCCGGTGGTGTGAAGCAACGCAGCTGGTCAGCGTTGTTTTAGTCTGAAAAAAATATAATATCGCCTAACAGGCGTCATGTCCCGTCATACATGTTAAGTGTTGCTGTCGGCCAGGGACCCCTTGTAAAGCGCTTTGAGCACGTTTAGTGGATATTGCGCTATATAAAAGCTCATATTTAAAGGTCATTTTTTTTTATCCTACTACAAGACCCCAAAGCCACACATTTTACAGAATGTTAAAAATATCTGACAAGTTCACACACAATTTATAGGGAATGAGATTAGCGGAAGAGTAGCGTCCCTTGATTGGACGTCACCCATAGTCTGTGACGTCACCGGCGGAAAAGTTATTAGAGAGTGAACGTCAAGTTGGTTGTGCGCATGCGTATCTCGTCCTCGCTTCCGGTGAAAGCGGCTTGAGACACTTCAAAACCAAATTGACGTTCTCTCTGTAAGGTGACGTCCAATCAAGGGACGCTACTCTTCCGCTAATATCATTTCCCATATCAATACATTTACAATTTACTTTACCCTAATATTTGAAATTTACTTTCGATCACATAACTTAAGTCTACACAAGAAGTTGATAAAGTGGCTCTTTCTCTATTAGGTTGTGAGTCATTCAGATAGACTAAAAATGGAAACATTCAGAGCCAAACGGTCCACGGACAGTTGGATACGACGCTATTAAAGGTCAGGTACTCATTTTACACCGGAGTACGGTGAGAGAATGTGAGTAAAGAAAGAGCCTTTTCTAAAGACTCGTCTATACGCTGAGCTAGGCTCGAACCCAGGACCTTCCGATCATGAAAGCGAGTAAGAACACATGACCGCACAACTGACAGTATCGCAAGTACTTTCCGCCAGATTTAATAGACCCAGCTACTCAATCATTGCTGGGTTGACAGGTGGGGTGGAGGGGGGGGGGGTCGAAAAAATTTCGACTGCACCCGGGATAGATCACGGTCTATTTGCTCGTGAAGCCAGTGCTTTACCAACTGGGCTACTATCAAGACACCCGGCCAGAGAAACCGTTTCCCAAATGCTTCAAAATCTCACGTTTCCATTTATACAGCAGCTTTCCTTGTCCAAAAGCCAGGCGGTTTTCATACGGCGGTCATACAATGGCCAGTAATTAAATGGACGTGCTCAAGAGTCCACTCAGCTTCTTCAACCGGTGGGGCCAAAAGTGGACCAAAGTCACACATGAGAAGGGTCGTTGCCCGAAGTATTAGTTTTAGGATCGAAAAGCAGGCCCTGGTACTCCAAACTCCAAACTTCGATAAGAACATTACCCTTTCTACAAATAAGGGAACTGCCAAGCTGTTTGGTAAAATTCGTATTCTTTACGAAAAAAACAAAAAAAAAACATTTTAAGTATTACAGATCCTTTCCTTTGGTATGACACTCGCCTTCGGATCGGAAGGTCCTGGGTTCGAGCCTCGCTCGGCGCTAATTGAGTCCTTGGAGCAGGCTCTTTACTCACATTCTCTCACCGTACTCAGGTGTAAAATGAGTACCTGGCCGTTAACAGCGTTGTCTCTGTCCGAAACAAAATGTAATCTCGCCTAACAGACGACATGTCCCGTCCTACATGTTAAATGTTGCTGTTAGTCAGGGACCCCTTGTAAAGCGCTTTGAGCACATCTAGTGGATATTGCGCTATATAAAGCTCATTAAAAAAAATACTACATCCCCCTCCCCTCCCGAGCCCAAAACAAAACCCAGAAAAAAACAACAAAACAAATTATAAGAAAACTTACATAATATTTGTTTAGGGAGACCTTCCCAAGTATTCTAGTTCTGGTAGGGGGTTTGGGAGGGAGGAAACTTTTTTTTTTTTTAAGTCTCCCCATTCCCCCCCCCCCCCCCCAAACCCCCTATACTAGAACTTTTAGTAGGAGGTTAGGGAGGGGGGGGGGGAGACTTAAAAAAAAGTTTCCCCTGTCCCAATCCCCCTACTAGAACAAGAATACTTGGGATGTAGTAGCTTATTGAAGGTCTCCCCTTGTTTATCATTGAATGTTAACTTTTAAAATAATGATGAAGCCTGACGTTTTGGGACAAAAGCGCTCGTCTAGCCATATTTTCTCTGTCTCATAAGCCACTTTCCATGTTCTAAACGAATGCATATTTTTTCTGCTTGCTATCTCTGATCTTCTGAGTAGCTATACATTCTGTCAAATAGCCAACTAGCAAATTATGAAGGATAAGCAGTGAGTTGCCAGTTTGGCGATTCATTACTCAAACTTTAAACAACTTTATTAAAGCTTTTGGCATTGGGGAATTGGATTTTGGTAGATATTTTGGCATTTCAAAAAACTTACTTAAGAAATAACACACACACACACACGCACACACACACACACACACACACACACACACGATATACGGAAAAGACGGTAATTTTCCAATTAAACTGGCACCACTTTACAAAAAGACACATAGCTATGACAGAAAGATGAGAGTAGTAAAATATATTGCTATGTGTAATTTAGCAGAAAAAAAGTCTGAAAAAATTTGGTATTACTCCTGACTATTTGGCATTTCAATGACACATTTGGCATATTTTGCAAAAGTGATCTGGCACCTCTGGGTAAACGTAAACGGAGCTGCAGGGTTATTTTGTCGCCGGAAATGAGTCATCCGAGCAGGGAGCGACCAATATTTTGGGTATGGGTCACCGAATGACAATAATCTTAGTTTTCTCTCCAAAACCAGTGATTTTACATTATTTACTCTCGTGATTGTGAGGAAATAAGTGCTGGGAGCCATTGAGAAAACCGCTAATGGAATCGACTACTTATAACCGGATCGGATAACCAACTTTCTCGATATTTCGTGTTTGGTTAAGCTCGACGTCAAATATTTGCCAAGATTGCTCGGCTCAAATTTTATCTACAGGTTTCGCATTAATAGTAATAATAATAATAATAATCACGATAATAATAATAATAATAATAATAATAATAATAATAATAATAATAATAATAATAATAATAATAATAATAATAATATTAATAATAATAATGATGATGATGATGATGATGATGATGATGATGATGATGATGATGATGGTGATGGTGATGATGATGATGATGATGATGTTGTTGTTGTTGATCTGTTGATCTTTGATCGTACCCGAAAGGTACCAAGTTCGATTACCCGTCGTTGCTCTGTGTGGACTTGAGCAAGACACTTCGGTCTAGCTCAATTTGAGGCGCTGCGCTGCGGCTAACGCCTGGGTTATCCCAGTCTTCCCTTTGAATAGACCCTAGTGACGAATATTCCCTTTGGGATGAATAAAGGGAATTTTATACTATTTTATTTATTAAATACGCCGTTTCATTCATTGCGAACATTTAGAGTGCGGCTATGTGGTCTTGTGGTATGACACTCGCTTTCGGATCGGAAGGTCCTGGGTTCGAGCCTCGCTCGGCGCATAGTTGAGTCCTTGGTAAAGGCTCTTTACTCACATTCTCTCACCGTACCCAGGTGCAAAATGAGCACATGGTCGTTAACAGCGTTGTCTCTGTCCGAAAAAATTATAATATCGCCCTACAGGCGTCGATTTTTAATTCAGAAAAGTGAGTGGAGCAGGCACTTATGTTGGTAACAACAAGATATGAAGTGAGTAGAAAAGTGCCAGAAGACAATAGAGAATAAAAATTTTTTTCGCGGCGGTGGTGGGGTTTGAACCTGCGACCTTATTGGTACGACAACTCCGCCTGGCAGGTGAGAGCGTGGCTCTACCGTGTGAGCTATCCACGAACACAAAAATATTCGTTTCAAACCCAAAGTCATTTCTAGATCCCTCTCTCACCCACTTCTTGAGATCGCCGATTCGTTCGCCACCATCGCGAAGTAATTTTGACCAGCAGTTAAGCTTAATAGCCAATATTCTCATCACAAACGTATAACATAGAAACGATTGAGACATTGAGTATGCTCCGGTGTATGGGGTGAATTTTTAATTCAGAAAAGTGAGTGGAGCAGGCACTTATGTTGGTAACAACAAGATATGAAGTGAGTAGAAAAGTGCCAGAAGACAATAGAGAATAAAAATTTTTTTCGCGGCGGTGGTGGGGTTTGAACCTGCGACCTTATTGGTACGACAACTCCGCCTGGCAGGTGAGAGCGTGGCTCTACCGTGTGAGCTATCCACGAACACAAAAATATTCGTTTCAAACCCAAAGTCATTTCTAGATCCCTCTCTCACCCACTTCTTGAGATCGCCGATTTGTTCGCCACCATCGCGAAGTAATTTTGACCAGCAGTTAAGCTTAATAGCCAATATTCTCATCACAAACATATAACATAGAAACGATTGAGACATTGAGTATGCTCCGGTGTATGGGGTGAATTTTTAATTCAGAAAAGTGAGTGGAGCAGGCACTTATGTTGGTAACAACAAGATATGAAGTGAGTAGAAAAGTGCCAGAAGACAATAGAGAATAAAATTTTTTAACTGCTGGTCAAAATTACTTCGCGATGGTGGCGAACGAATCGGCGATCTCAAGAAGTGGGTGAGAGAGGGATCTAGAAATGACTTTGGGTTTGAAACGAATTATTTTGTGTTCGTGGATAGCTCACACGGTAGAGCCACGCTCTCACCTGCCAGGCGGAGTTGTCGTACCAATAAGGTCGCAGGTTCAAACCCCACCACCGCCGCGAAAAAAATTTTTATTCTCTATTGTCTTCTGGCACTTTTCTACTCACTTCATATCTTGTTGTTACCAACATAAGTGCCTGCTCCACTCACTTTTCTGAATTAAAAATTCACCCCATACACCGGAGCATACTCAATGTCTCAATCGTTTCTATGTTATATGTTTGTGATGAGAATATTGGCTATTAAGCTTAACTGCTGGTCAAAATTACTTCGCGATGGTGGCGAACGAATCGGCGATCTCAAGAAGTGGGTGAGAGAGGGATCTAGAAATGACTTTGGGTTTGAAACGAATATTTTTGTGTTCGTGGATAGCTCACACGGTAGAGCCACGCTCTCACCTGCCAGGCGGAGTTGTCGTACCAATAAGGTCGCAGGTTCAAACCCCACCACCGCCGCGAAAAAATTTTTTATTCTCTATTGTCTTCTGGCACTTTTCTTACAGGCGTCATGTCTTGTCCTAAATGTTAAATGTTGATGTTCGACAGGGACCCCTTGTAAAGCGCTTTGAGCACGTTTAGTGGATATTGCGCTATATAAAATCTCATTGTTTTTTTTAGAATCTTTAATTTCACATTATCTGATTCGTAAATTCCTTTTCGAAGTCAAATTATTCCTGACAAATAACACACCATTGTGAGATTGCTGGTCACAGTCTGTGTCATTTGTGACCCATCGTCTCAAAACGGAATTATGCCGGAACGAATCAGATGCTTAAAAGCCGAATTTAATGTTAAAACTGGACAAAAATATAAACTGTTGGCATTCGCACCCTAAAATATGGTATCCATTCTCCTCAATAAAACATACAAACTGAACACAAGTCTGATATTTCTGGCTATAAATTCAATTTTCAACATCATAACCATCCCGACTTAATACCGTTTTGAGGCGAAGGGTCACATTTTAACTTTTACGTTAAAATTTTTGCATCTTGTGATCATCAGGATTTAAAAAAAAAACCGTTTCGATATTGTCCGTCACATATTAATAATGTCAGCCGGAAATGAATCGAGCAACACCTTTTCAGAACCTTCCAGATCAGCCATAAGAAAGGGGAATGCCGGGAAAGGTCAACCGGATCTACATCCGGGTTTTGACCGACACAAAATGTCTTCCACAGACAGACAATCCCAGTCATTTTTGAGGCGGATTAAAAAAACCCCCAAAACTTCTGACATTTGGAGATAACATGTTGTGGACATCTTTCTACTTTCAGTTCGCTTCACTTGGTTTTTTTTTTCCTTAACCTTTTAACAACCATATGTGGTTTAGTGGTATGACACTCGCTTTCGGTTCGGAAGGTCCTGGGTTCGAGCCTCGCTCGACGCATAGTTGAGTCCTTGTAAAAAACTCTTTACTCACATTCTCTCACCGTACTCATGTGTAAAACGAGTACCTGACCGTTAACAGCGTTGTCTTTGTCCGAAAAATTGTAATATCGCCTAACAGGCGTCATGTCTCGTCCTACATGTTAAATGTTGCTTTTGACCAGGGACCCCTTGTAAAGCGCTTTGAGCACGTTAAGTGGATATTGCGCTATATAAAAGCTCAATTTTTAAAAATAATTTTTTAACCCGACGAAATTTATTTAATAGCATTATGTATTATTTCAACATAGCTCAATTGGTAGAGCACTCGCTTCACAATCAAAGGGACTGAGATCGATCCCGGGGGCAGTAGATATTTCTTTCTGACCTCCCCCCCCTCCCCCCCCCTTCCCCTGTCCACCCAGCATTGATTGGCTAGCTGGGAATTTTATTCTATTATATTTTATTATAATATGCACCATTTCATTCATTGCTAACATTTAGAATCTCTTATTTCTCATGACCTCATTCGTAAATTGACTTTTCGAGGTCCGAGATCTAGCGGAAAGTAGTTTGCGATAGACTAGCATCCTATCCAAAGGGTAGCATGCAAACCATTCACGTTTACGGAACCGGGATAAACTCCAGCAGCATGGGGCTGATTAATTATGGCTCTGAAGGACTACGAAACAAAAAAAGTATCTCATCATATGATTACAGTTCCATGTCTTACAGTTGGTAGAGCACTCGCTTCGCACGCAGAGGGCATGAGTTCGAATCTGTGTGCGGTCGAGATTCCCCCCCCCCACTCCTCCCCCTCATGACCATCAAGCAGTGATTTGGTAGCTGGCTCTGTTAGATTTAGAGGAAAGTAGTATGAGATAGTTCTATCCAAACGTTCCATCCAAAGTGTAGCAAGCAATTGCTATTGTCCGTTTCACGCTATAGAAACAAAGATAAACTTCACCACAATGGGCTCTGAATGACTCAGAGAAAGGACTAAATATATTCTTTATCGGGAGTGCGAATATAAGTTGATCTACTATTAGTACTTACGTACTCTTGGAAAAAAAACCCCTTATTTAAGAATTTGGCCAGAAAACTCGTCCTTCAAATATCGACCGATTTTAATTACCTTGGCAGAAACTCTCAAACATGAGACTTCAGGGTGATTGAACGTGGTACCTTTCGGGTTGGAGGCAAAGACCGTACCACTGAGTCACGCTACCCCCTACTTTTGGAGTTTTTAACGTTTTTCCCCAAGACCGGTTTGATCTTAGAATAGTTTTGTTTTTTGATTTTCAATCTAGCGTTTTATTTGTAAACGCAATTCCTTGAGCTTGTGCTTTTTATATAGCGCAATATCCACTAAACGTGCTCAAGGCGCTTTACAAAGGGTCCTTGACCAACAGCAACACGTAACACATCAAGACATGACGCCTGTTAGGCGATATTACCAATTTTTTTCAGACAGAGACAACGCTGTTAACGGCCAGGTACTTATTTTACACCTGAGTAGGTGAGAGAAAGTGCCTCCAAGGATTTAACTGGCGCCCGGGCATTGCTCGAATCCGTGACTTTCCGATCCGGAAGCGGGTGTCATTCCACTAGCTCACATAGCCGAACGAGTATCATGGATTCTGTGACCTGCACCATTTGCAACAGCTTATCTGTATACATTTTTTCTCCTTTTGTAAAGACTGACATCTCTCTCTCTCTCTCTCTCTCTCTCTCTCTCTCTCTCTCTCTCTATCAGAGAGGGAGACTACAAAAGTACTTCCAGTTGTTGGCATCCCAGATTTGGGGTCATCGAAAGGTCAAGGTCAGATATAAATCCCATCCACCCATTAGGGGCTGAAGAGTCGAGTGGAACTTCAACCGTGTTATTTTACGCACGTTGACCCTCTCCATTTCCTTGGTTCTATGCTATTTTATGCCATTTTCACCCACAAAACATCTTTTCTTTCCTCTTCTAATTTTGGCCAGAAATCTTTTGCTCCAAACATTGATCATTTCAGATCCTCTTTCAACTTACCAAAAACACCCTTTTAAATACCTGAGACGCCAAAGACGTAGTAGAAAGACTGAGACTTCTTGCCGTCATAGAATCATTAAGATGGATCGATATTATTAATTTGAGCTAAATTTTTTTCTCGCCAAATATGAAATAAGATGTTTTGACAGTATTTGGCAGTTTTCTCTCTCTCTATATTTATTCCCTGACATTATCCTTTCCCCACTTCATATCACATGCACTCCGAGTAGGAAACGGGCCCTGTCAATAATCCCTTTCTACTTTCGTTTTCTTTCACTCCTCTCTTCAATTGGATTCAATAGTCTGATGTCACGTCGCCCAGCAACGGCGGCCATCGTAGTTCTAAACACGGTACTTTTTATTCTTCATGCTGGCTAGAACTTTTCATATGTCTTGTGACCAGAATGTGTAAAGTCAAAACATGATCAGATTTATAATGTTTTTTTTCCCCGCTAGATACCCTTTTATGCTCGTCGGAGAAATATTTGATAGTTTAGAGCCAGTGTTGCTAAGTTACCATGCGTCATTAGGAAGGAAGTGACGTTACGACTGTTGAAGCGTATTGACAAACAAAGATAAGCTATATAATAATATAATACATAAATAATACTAACGGAGCTAGCTAAGATAACGTGGTTTGAAAACGAAAAGGTTATGTGGTCTTGTGGTATGACACTCGCTTTCGGATCGGAAGGTCCTGGGTTCGAGCCTCGCTCGGCGCATAGTTGAGTCCTTGGAGAAGGCTCTTTACTCACATTCTCTCACCGTACTCATGTGTAAAATGAGTACCTAGCCGTTAACAGCGTTGTCTTTGTCCGAAAAATTGTAATATCGCCTAACAGGCGTCATGTCCCGTCCTACATGTTATGTGTTGCTGTTGGCCAGGGACCCCTTGTAAAGCGCTTTGAGCACATTTAGTGGATATTGCGCTATATAAAGCTCAATTAAAGCTCAATTTATAAGGTTCACACGGTATTTAAAATGGACATGGATGATTTCCAAGTCAATAGAAATTGATTGACGTCATTGGTGTGCTCAAATGTGACCCATCGTCTCAAAACGGTATTATGTCGGAGAGAACCAGATGCTTAAAAGTCTAACTTAATGTTAAACTAGTCAAAAATATAAATTGTTGACATTATCACCTTAAAATATGGTATCCATTCTCCTCATTAAAACATACAAACTCAACACAAGTCTGATATTTCTGGCTATAAATTCAATTTTCAACATCTTAACCAACCCGACTTAATACCGTTTTGATAATACCGTCACAAATATGACTGGTGTAATGGACAAGTGAGCTGTCCCATCGTTCATTTTTCAATCCTCTTTCCTGGCTAAATTTCGTGTCAGCTCACAATGTCAATGTTTAATGTGCGGCTATGTGGTCTAGTGGTATGACACTCGCTTTCGGATCGGAAGGTCCTGGGTTCGAGCCTCGCTCGGCGCATAGTTGAGTCCTTGGAGAAGGCTCTTTACTCACATTCTCTCACCGTACTCAGGTGTTAAAATGAGTACCTGGTCGTTAACAGCGTTGTCTCTGTCCCTAAAATGTGTAATATCGCCTGACAGGCGTCATGTCTCGTCCTATAAGTTATGTGTTGCTGTTGGCCAGGGACCCCTTGTAAAGCGCTTTGAGCACGTTTAGTGGATATTGCGCTATATAAAAGCTCAAGTTTTTTTGTTTTTTGTTTTTTTAAATGTGAATCCTTTAAATCTGTAAACAATATTAACGATGTCCAATTCCATTTTTAAAAGGGCATCCTAATAACTGTAAAACATATATAAATAGAGCTTTTTATATAGCGCAATATCCACTAAACATGCTCAAAGCGCTTTACAAGGAGTCCATGGCCAACAGCATCACTTAACTTGTAGGACGAGACATGACGCCTGTTAGGCGATATTACAAAAATCGGACAGAGACAACGCTGTTAACGGCCAGGTCTCTGGTCAACAGCAACATTTAACATGTAGGCGATATTACAATTTTTTTCCGACAGAGACAACGCTGTTAACGGCCAAGTACTCATTGTACACATGAGTACGGTGAGAGAATGTGAGTAAAGAGCCTTTTCCAAGGACTCAACTATGCGCCGAGCGAGGCTCGAACCCAGGGGCCTTCCGATCCGAAAGCGACTGGCATACCACAAGACGACCACCTTATAGGCGTTTAATAGCGTGTGAAAACTCACGTAATCCATTTCTCCTTCATCCTTCGCTTTAATAATAGGAACGGACTTGACGTCACTCAGTCTTTGTTATTAGGCAGCCATTTTGTGTGTGATCGTTTCTTATTAAACAATATCAATCAGACTATAAAAGTTCCAAGTTACACATAGTTTTGTGTGTTGACACGTTACAGTATCTGGCTGGGTAAAATGTGACCCTTCACCTCAAAACGGTATTAAGTCGGGATGGTTAAAATGTAGAAAATTGAATTTATAGCCAGAAATATCAGACTTGTGTTGAGTGTGTATGTTTTATTGAGGATAATGGATACCATATTTTAGGGTGCTAATGCCAACGATTTATATTTTTGACCAGTTTAACATTAAATTCGGCTTTTAAACATATGGTTCGTTCCGACATAATACCGTTTTGAGACGATGGGTCACATATAAGTATTTAAACCAAGTGCATGGTAACAATAGGCAAATAGCGAAAATTTATTTAATTTTCTAATAAAGGAAATATGATAATATGACTTGAAAGGCGGTTTTCAAGAACATGGAAATAATACGTTTTCTATTTTAGTTTCCTTTATAATTCCTTTCAATGTTAAATAGCGGCATTCTATATTCTATTTTAATAAAGTAAATATCACGAGAATTGAAAAAGGATATTACAGGACACGGATATAAATTCTTTTCTGGTTTCGTTTCTTTCACTCAATCCATTTCACGGGCAAATAATCGAAGTTTTACATATTAGCAATGACAATAACAAATGCAAAAACAATAAAATGATCATTCTATATAAAAATTGAGAATATAAAATATGTAAGTTATTCATCATATTCAAAGGTCAATTGGTACTGGGAAGTGTTGACGCATATATGCGGCTATGTGGTCTTGTGGTATGACACTCGCTTTCGGATCTGAAGCTCCTGGGTTCGATCCTTTCTTGCCTCATAGCAGCTGAGTCCTTGAAAAAAAGGCAGTAGTAGTAGTAGTAAGAGTAGTAGTAGTAGTAGTAGTAGTAGTAGTAGAATTAGTAGTAGTAGTGGTAGTAGTAGTAGTAGTAGTAGTAGTAGTAGTAGTAGTAGTAGTAGTAGTAGTAGTAGTAGTAGTAGTACTCACATTCTCTCACGTACTCAGGTGTAAAAGGAGTACCTGGCCATTAACAGCTGTGTCTATACCGATAAAAACCCCGTGTAAAATCTCCTAACAGGCGTCGTGTTGCTGTTGGTCAGGGACCCTTTGTAAAGTACCCCATGATCACGTTT
>NC_088360.1:144193435-144223435 GCF_034508935.2 Berghia stephanieae | reverse complement strand
CAGACTATAAAACTTCATGGTTACACATAGTTTTGTGTGTTGGTCCGTTATACTTCCGGATGGCAATGTTATGACCTTCTTAGCCAAGTGCATACTATCTACATAGTCTGACACTGACCAAAAAATGACGTCAAAATGCCAGTCTTTGGCCACAATAGAAAACAAATAATGAGATGTATTCAATAGTTCAATCAAATGGGACCACTTGTTTCCATGAATTCTACTAACAACTAGGCAGTGCAAAAAATCAAATAATGACGTCAAAATGCCAGTCTTTTTGGGTTTCAATGTCTGGAGTTTTACTCCTCTGGATACACTTTTATGCTCGTCGGAGAAGCATTTCATCAGAGCGTCCGCCATTGTTCCGATAGTTTAGAACCAGTTACTAAGCGTCATTACGAGGGAAGTGACGTCACGACTGTTAAAGCCTATAAATTTGGGTAGAAAATAAGCTGGCATCACTCTGTAACAAGAGGATCAGTTGTACAAGCTATGCATCTTTCTAGTCATCTGAAGGACTCGTTTCACACTTAGTGCGGCTATGTGGTCTTGTGGTATGACACTCGCTTTCGGATCGGAAGATCCTGGGTTCTAGGCTCGCTCAACTCATAGTTGAATCCTTGGAAAAGAATCTTTACTCACATTTTCTCACCGTATTCAGGTGAAACTGAGTACACAGCCGTTAACAGCGTTGTATCTGTCTGTCGGAAACAAAATTGTATTATCGCATAACAGGTGTCATGTCTCGTTCTATATGTTACGCGTTGCTGTTGGTCAGGGGCCCTTTGTAAAGCTCTTTGAGAACTTTATGTGGATATTGCGTTATATAAAAAGCTCACTCCCCCCCCCCCCTTGGAATAGAGCCTAAAGACGAATTTCCTCTTGAGGATAAATTATAAAGGAAACTAATATTTTTTAAATTTTCTTATTGGGTTGTCTTACATATGTAGTTAATATAAACCACGCGTGTTTTTGGAATGCTTAATAGTAAAACGTCTGAACCGTAATCAGAAGGCCTGAGGTTCGATCCCCAGGGACAGCGTGGCTCAGCGGTATGGTCTTTGCTTCGTACCCGAAAGGTACCGAGTTCGACTACCCGCCGCAATGTGTGGCCTTGAGCAAGTCACCTCCTCGCCTTAGCTCATTTTGCGGCGCTGCACTGCGGCTGACGCCTGGGTCATTCCAGTCTTCCCTTGGAATAGACCCTAAAGAAAAATTTCCCCCTTAGGGATGAATAAAGGGAATTTATTTATTTATTCTAAAGGCTTTTTTTTCTTCTATTTTTCGTTCTTGCTTTGTCTGGCACCTTTCATACTCACTTGTTCAGATCTTTATTTTTCTCAACGATGGCGTGTCCGAGTTTCAGGACATATTTTTGTTCATCATATTTATTTTATTAGCTTATTCTAATTCTATTGGAGTTAGCGCGTGGGAGTGAAGAGGGTTTAAAACTCATTTACAATGGTATAATAATATTCAAATCACTTACTACAACTTGTGTACTTCCGTCATGCATAAATTAAGCGGCAGGGGTGGAGGAGAACGGGCGGGGCGGTGGGTGGTGGTGGTGGTTGGGGGGATGTGGGGGGGGGGGGGGGAGGGGGGGGGGTGAAGAGAAGGAGGGGCGGAGGGTTATCAATTATTATTATATATGTCGAATGGTGGGCGGATGAATACAAATCATAAGCCTATACATGCCGTTTGTCTGTCTGGGCTTTTGTTTGCAATGTCCGTGGTTTGAATCCAAGCAGGTGGTGGGAAACGACAGTCTGTGACTGAATGAATGAATGAATGGATGAATGGATGGATGGATGGATGAATGAATGGATGAATGAATGGATGGATGGATGGATGGATGGATGGATGGATGAATGGATGGATGGATGAATGAATGGATGGATGGATGGATGGATGGATGGATGAATGAATGGATGAATGAATGGATGGATGGATGGATGGATGGATGGATGGATGGATGGATGGATGAATGAATGAATGAATGAATGAATGAGTGTATGAATGGATGGATTGATGGATGGATGAATGGATGTATAAATGAATGAATATGGAGAGTTTGAGTGAACGGTGGCGGTTTCTGTGGTTGTTTGAGATTCAATATCCGCAGGTTGCTCGCTATGCAATGCGTGACTCCCACGTCGTTCCTCTCGGGGCTCGAACCCATTCATCATTAGATCAAATTACTACGCACGAAGCTTTGCCCGATTTCCTGCCTTGTCTTCATTTCCAGGTTTGTTTGGTTTGGATAAAAGAGCCAGCCAGGGTGATCAGAATTTTTGTTTATTTATTTTTCGTAGAATATTTTTAAGGGATCAGAATTAATTGGGTTCAGTAGTCTGATGTCACGCCGCCCGGCAACGGCGGCCATCTTGGTTCTAAACAAAGAAAATCATTACTTTTTATTCTTCATGCTGGCTAGAACTTTTCATACGTCTTGTGATCAGAATGTGTAAAAGTCAGAACGTGATCAAATTTATAATTTTTTTTCCTCTGAATACGCTTTTATGCTCGCCGGAGAAATATTTCTTACGGGCGTCCGCCATTGTTCCGATAGTTTAGAGCCAGTGTTACTAGGTTACCATGCGTCATTAGGAAGGAAGTGACGTTACGACTGTTGAAGAGTATTATGGTTTGGGTATAAATCAATCATATTTTTTTTTTTTTTGAGATTTAGAAAAAATAGCTCGCAGGTATTGTTTTATGGAGACATAATGTGAAAGTTTAAAAAATAAAATATACAAGAGTTTTTGAGAGTAGGTACTTCAGATTTGTGGTAAATATTATGTGTGTTGCGTTTTTGTGTGCGTGTGTGACAGAGAGGAATATAGAGCGGGAGCAAGACATGGAGAGGAGAGATAGATAGGTTGATAGATAGATAGATAGAGAGAGAGAGAGAGAGAGAGAGAGAAAGAGAGAGAGAGAAAGAGAGAGAGAAAGAGAGAGAGAGAGAGATAGATAGAGAGAGAGAGAGAGAGAGAGAGAGAGAGAGAGAGAGAGAGAGAGAGAGAGAGAGAGAGAGAGAGAGAAAGAGGTGATCTTGTGTCAAAATATGATAGCGTTTTTAAGGTGGTTGAGTGGCTACGGGGAGGACAGGGGGGGGGGGGGGGGGTTTTAATGATGGCATACATTTTACCACATGCATGCCTGTAGGTAGGGAGGATTGAAAGGGGGAAGGGGGGGGGGTGCACATAGAAATAGAACGCGATGTTATGGGTGAGTGATTTTTTATTCCCTGATTCCATTTAAAATTGAATTGAATGTCTACCCTAACGCTCACACATAACATCATCACAACACCGCCCGCCTTTGATCTCGTCAGATTAAATTTAGATCTCCATGGTGTTGTGATTGTATTCGGAGGCGTCCCCACACCCCGATACAGCGTGATGCATGTTTGACACCCGTGGGCGGATGTTTGGGGGAAAGGGGGTTGGGGGGGGGGGGGGGGGGGGGGGGGGGGGGGCAACTAATTTCACACACAAAACATGGATCATTGAAAAACATGGCATTGCGTTAGCACCGAATCGAAAATATGACACTAATATGTTAGAGTCCTTGAAATTATTTACCCAGTTCAATTTCAAACCACCTGCTTGAGTATTAAAAAAAATTTTTTTTTAAAGATCCGATTTCATTTTGATTTAGATACGTCACTGTTCCCTTGGCTGAGTTGATAGAGCACTGGCTTGGCAAGCTAAGGGACGAGGGGACGCTTTAGATAGAATGAAGTTGACGTCACTCGGGTCTTTGTTATTGGTTTGTTTTTTTTTTTGCTATCCGCGTTTATGAGTAATTCTCACTAAACTGTATTAACCAGACTATAGATAGTCCGAAGGTGACGTCACTCACGTCTTTGTTATTGTGTTTTGCCATCCGCGTTTATGAGTAATGCTTTCTGAACTGAATTAACCCGACTATAAACGTTCATGGATACACACAGTTTTGTGTGTTGGTCCGTTATACTTCATGATGGCAATGTTATGAGCTTCTCAGCCAAGAAACAAACAAACAAACAAACTAAAAGGTGGCTGGTGTCAGTGGCTCGGCGAGACGCCAATTTGATGAAAAATTTTTAAAAACACTGTATAGCGCAATATTCACACAATATGCTCAAACCATTTTCCAAGGGATCACAAGTAAACAGTTATTCAACTGAGCATGAAGGCACGAGGCATGACGTTTGTATAATTGTTTAAACTTTTAAAATCTTATTAAATATATTGAGCTTTTAAATAGCGCAATATCCACTTAATGTGCTCAAGGCGCTTTTACAAGGGGCCCAACAGTGACATATAACATGTAGAACGAGACATGACGCCTGTTAGGCGATCTTACAATTTTTCGACAGAAGCAACACTGTTAACGGCCAGGTACTCATTTTACACCTGAGAACGGTGAGAGAATGTGAGTAAAGAGTCTTTTGCAAGGACTCAACTATGCGCCGAGCGAGGCTCGAACCCAGGACCTTCCGATCCGAAAGCGAGTTTCATACCACTAGACCACATAGCCCCAATCATATGATTGTTTACATAATTTACACATAACGCATTCCCACAAGTGTCATGCTCGATCGATTCATAATCTCTCATAATCTCATAATCCAAACAAAGCATATGTGACCCATCGTCTCAAAACGGTATTATATCTCCTCAATAAAACATACAAACTCAACATATGTTTGTATTTCTGGCTATAAATTCAATTTTCAACATCTTAACCAACCTGACTTAATACCGTTTTGAGGCGAAGGGTCACATATTATAGAGACAAACGTCCATGTCTAGAAGTACGAGTTGCCCGTTAGACGTCGTTTCAATACTCTTACAATATTATTATCCCTTAAGATTTAGCTTTTATGAGATTTTTTTATACAGCGCAATATCCACTAAACGTGCTCAAAGTGCTTTACAAAAGGGTCCCTCCCAGACCAACAGCAACACGTAACATGTAGAACGGGACATAACGCCCATTAGGCGATATTACAATCTATCCGACAGAGACAACGCTGTTAACGGCCAGGTAATCATATTACACCTGAGTACAACGTGAAAATGTGAGTAAAGAGCGTTTTACAAGGACTCAACTATGCGCCGAACAAGGCTCGAACCCAAGACCTTCCGATCCGTAAACGAGTGTCATACCACTGGGCCACATATCCGCTTTCACTACTTCATTGTTAAAACTTTAAACAATAAAAAGAACAGGAAAGTCTTAACGAAATAAAAAGTCTGCATTTCAAAAGAAAACCGAGATGTCGTCATAAATCTAAATTATGGCGAAAATTCTGGAGTCCTTGAAAAATGATCTTTATGAACATTCTCTCAGGGCACTCAGGTGAAAATAAGTACCTGGCCCGTAACAGTTCTTTCTGTCGAAAACAATGTCATAGCTCCTTACACACGTCCTCATGTCTGTCCTATTTGTTTAGTTTTACAGTTGCTTTGGGACCCCCTGTAAAGCACTTTGAGCACATTTAGTGGATATTGGGGCTATGCGGTCTTGTGGTATGACACTCGCTTTCGGATCGGAAGGTCCTGGGTTAGAGCTTTGCTCGGGCATAGTTGAGTCCTTGGAAAAGGCTCTTTACTCACATTCTCCCACCGTACTCAGGTGTAAAATGAGTACCTGGCCGTGGACAGCGTTGTCTCTGTCCGAAAAATATTGTAATATCGTCTAATAGGCGTCATGTCCCGTCTTATATGTTACATGTTGCTGTTTGCCAGGGACCCCTTGTAAAGCGCTTTGAGCACTTTTAGTGGATATTGCGCTATATAAAAGCTCAATTATTAAATATTGCGCTATTCAAATACTATTGTTCTTCCTTCTTCAATCAACATTGATCGGTTACAACGTGCCCAAACTTGTCAATGACGTCTCAAACTCGACAATTAATTCGTCTTATCGTAAATCAAAAACTTTATGATTTCTCTGACAAAAAAATTACATCCTCTCTTTTTTCTCTGCTTCGTCATTGTTTAAACTTCAATCCATTAACAAAAAAAAAAAAAAAAAAAAAAACAAAAAAAAAAAAACCAAAAAACACACTAAAAAAAAAAAAAGAAAAAGAAAATCACCAATTACAAAAAAAAAAATAAAAAAAATGAAAACAAAAATGTCTGCTTTTCAATGTTGAAAACATGACGTCGTCGTTATACGCTTTCAATTCCGGCGACAGATGGCCCCATCATCCATGAGTGAAACGCACGTGCATCCACTGTTCCACTCATGAAAGACTTGGGGGGGGGGGGGGGGCGATGGAAGGGATGGGATAGGGGAGGACGGAGGGGAGTTAGAGTATCAAGGATGGAGCAAAATGGCGAGGGGACGGGACATGTGAGTAAATATAGAAATAATAAAGGGCGGGGGAGGAGTGAAAGAGAAAAAGGAAAGGGAGGTGGGGGGGGGGGGGGTGGGGAGAGAGAGAGAGAGAGAGAGAGAGAGAGAGAGAGAGAGAGAGAGAGATAGACATATAGATAGACAAATAGATAGATAGATAGATCGAGAGAGAGAGAGAGAGAGAGAGAGAGAGAGAGAGAGAGAGAGAGAGAGAGAGAGATAGATAGATAGTTAAATAAATAGATAGATAGATCGAGAGATAAATAGATACATAAATAGATAGATCGAGAGAGAGAAAGAAAGAGAGAGAGAGAGAGAGAGAGAGAGAGAGAGAGATAGATAAAAAGAGAGATATCAGAGTTTATGAATGTAAGTACCTAGATGCTGGGAACGGGGTGGGTGGGGGGGGGGTGGATAGATAGATAGATAAATAGATAGATAGAGAGGGAGAGGGAGGGAGGAGAGAGAAAGAGAGTGAGTGAGAGAGATCAGAGAGAGAGAGAGAGAGAGAGTGATATATATATATATATATATATATATATATATATATATATATATATATAGAGAGAGAGAGAGAGAGAGAGAGAGAGAGAGAGAGAGATTTTTTTTTTTCTTTGTTTTCATAGCCTTTTGTCTTTGGTATGTAGATTTGTTTTGTCTTTTAATCAGTGCTTTCCCTCCGTGCTCTGTTTCATTGTCATCGACGTTATGTGTCATTAATTTAATGTTTGGTGTTTTGTTTTTAGATTTAGTGTAAGGGACATCTTGTGCGGGTGATAGAGACAAAGAGATAGTTAGCGATGAGAGTGTGGGTGGATGGATGAATGGATGGATGGATGAATAAAGTCAGTGTAAGGGAAGGATGGTGGTAGCGCGTGCGTGCGTGCGTGTGTGTGCATGTGCGTGTGAATGTGAGTACATTGAGATTAGGGTTGAGATGACACCGTGTATCAGTAACCAGTGGAGAATGAAGACTAAATCGTGATTGATAAATTAAATGAGATGTGGGAGGCAGGGGGAAATCTGACATTGTCCTACCTCCTACCCATTTACATAATAGTAACGCGTAATCAATGATATCATGTTTACAGTAACAATTTGAGGTCAGATCATTATGCGTTAAAATGAACTAAAAGTAATTTTAAAAAATAAGAATAATCACTTATCATTAAGAGTAAAAATGAACTAAATTTGATTCAAAAATAAAAGAATTATCACATACCATTAAGCGTTAAAATACTCTAAAATTATTTTTTTTTAAGATAATAATTATCACATACCATTAAGAGTAAAAATGAACTAAAAATAATTTTAAAACAAAACAAATAGAAATATCACATAAATATTTGTAAACATGTCTTTTATGCAGAAACGAAATTTTAAAAAATCGTTTTTTAGGTAGACTTGAAGAAGATCGTTGGAAAGAGAGAGATGACATCCTTCGATTGGACCTGGGGGTGAGATTCGGAAGCTGGCGGAAGACAGAAGTCACTGATGGCTCTCTTTACTGTCGACGTTATGAGACTTATAGGTGATCTCAAACTAAGTACATTGGTGGTATGCTCTTGGAATTTACATCTGATCCCTATTTGTTCCCAGTTCCCCTGTCTTACTTTTTCTTGCGTGCTTTAATTCTAATTCTAGAACTTTTTACTATCTCATTTTCTTCCTTTTTACTGGCGCTGATATAACCTAAATGTGTTGCAAGCGCCGTAAAACCCTTAAAACCAAAACCAAAACATATGTGTTTATGAAACACCAGAGAGGAGTGAGTAATGAAGTAGGTAGAATAAAATATGATTTCTTACACTCTTGCGTTGTGGAATCCAAACTTGGTTCCCAACGCGAACTTACTAGCAAGCTCGTGTAACGATTTTGAACGCGTTCAGAATTACAAAAAAAGTGTAAGAATCGTATATTTTTACTATATCGGGTGGGTGGCGGGAAGAGGTGACCCAAAATTGAGCTTTAAATTGAGCTTTATATAGCGCAATATCCGCTAAATGTGCTCACAGCGCTTTACAAGGGGTTCCTGGTCAACAGCAACATTTAACATGTAGGACGGGACATGACGCCTGTTAAGCGATATTACAATTTTTCGGACAAAGACAACGCTGTTAACGGCCAGGTATTCATTGTACACCTGAGTACGGTGAGAGAATATGAGTAAAGTGCCTTTTCCAAGGACTCAACTATGCGCCGAGCGCGAGGCTCGAACGGAGGACCTTCCGATCCGAAAGCGAGTGTCATACCACTAGACCACATAGCCGCACGTTGGTACAGAAAGCACGCCTAACAAGCGACTGGTACAGTATGGGATGGATATAATATAGTTCCATATTGGCCTGCTGTGGAAATAGATAATTTTATAAAATTTTGGTAAATTGGTTAATCTGTGAAAATGTGCTTTATAATAATTATCGAATGAGTAGATTAATGACATTGGAAAGATGGATCATACGAGATGTATCTAGACGGCTATTATGTGGTCTAGTGTTAAGACACTCTCTTTCGGATCGGAATGTCCTGGGTTCGAGCCTCGCTCGGCGCATAGTTGAGTCCTCGGAGAAGGCTCTTTACTCACGTTTTCTCACCGTACTCAGGTGTAAAATTATGAGTACCTGACCGTTAACAGCGTTGTCTCTGTCCGGAAAAAAATTGTAATATCGCCTAACAGGCGTCATGTGTAGCGTCCTACATGTTAAATGTTGCTTTTGGCCAGGGACCCCTTGTAAAGCGCTTTGAGCACGTTTAGTGGATAATGGGCTATATAAAAGCTCACTTTTTTTTCTATTTTATCGAGACGAGAGAGAAATGGCAGCCCTGGAGTAGAGAGTTACTGGAGAGTGAACCAGCGCCCTAAGTGCAACAGTACAAAAGGGAGGCGATTGTTCATTGAACGTCGTCAAATTGAAAGGAAAGACACGTCATAAGGCACAGATCAGCTGGCCCTTTTTGTGTGAATAAAATACAATTTCATAAAGGTGTGTGTATGTGTGTGTGTGTGTGTTTGTTTGTTTGTTTGTTTGAGTATGTGTTCGTATTGAATTTAAAAGGGCACACGGCGCTGTGTTGTAGGTTGGTGGATAGGGACAACAGACTGGCTGATCGAAGTGGAAATTATGGTCACAGATTGATAACCGAGTTATGTTGGTGGATTAGTAGATAGGAAGATGGATAGATTGATGAATAGATAGATAGATAGATATAGATAGATAGATAGATAGATAGATATAGATAGATAGATAGATAGATAGATAGATAGATAGATATAGATAGATAGATAGATAGATAGATAGATATAGATAGATATAGATAGATAGATAGATAGATAGATAGATAGATAGATAGATAGATAGATAGATAGATAGATAGATAGATAGATAGACAGCTAATTAGAATGAGAGAGGTTGATAGATTGATGAATAGACAGCGAGCTCGATAGAATGAGAGATTGGTTTATAGATTGTGATTGATAGAATGGTGGATTGATAGATAAATAGATGGATTGATAGTTGGATTTATTGATCCATATAGTTTGATGGATAGAAAAAAATAAATTGATATCTTACATTATAGAAACAAAAAGTACTCAATCAGTTCATGTTTAACCTTTAAGAAATACTTGAGTTTTGATGTTGTGCAATATACACTAACTGTGCTCAAAGCGCTTTACAAAGGGTCCCTGACCAACAACAACACGTGAAATGCAGAACAAGACAACGCTGTTGACAGCCAGGTATTCATTTTGCACCTGAGTAAGGTTCATCTGAACAACGCCACTACCACATTATCTCATTCGTCTGTATTGTTTCAATCATACTGTTTTTGTTGATAAAGGGGAAACCCGAAACGTTAATTTAATCTGTTTTTATGTGTATTAAATTGAAGCTTACATTCAATTTCGCATTGTTATTTATGTCTTTGAGATTCGAGCAGCAACATTTAGACAGCCTCCGGAGAGATAAAACTTTGCATTAGATTAGAGTCACATTTTATTCACAGCTGTCCTAAGGATTTTGCGTGCTTGTGACACAATTAGGTCATTTCAGTGCCAGTGCGGCTATGTGGTCTAGTGGTATGACACTCGCTTTCGGATCGGAAGGTCCTGGGTTCGAGCCTCGCTCGGCGCATTGTTGAGTCCTTGGAAAAGACTCTTTACATTCTCTCACCGTACTCAGGTGTAAAATGAGTAATATCGTCCGACAGGCGTCATGTTTCGTTCTACATGTTACGTGTGGCTGTTGGTCAGGGACCCCTTGTAAAACGCTTTGAGCACATTTAGTGGATATTGCGCTATATAAAAGCTCAATATTATAAAGGAAGATAATGGGGTAGTAAAAAAAATACTAGATTCACGGTTAAATGTACACAAGATAAAGTAAGCGAATGGCTCAAGGGGGCAAAAGATACAGGTTCAAAGTGCAAACTGTCAGTGTGCTTAGTTTGAGATAACCGAATTGTCTCATCCAGACACAAGCACAGGATCCCACTACGAGAAAAAAACACTAAAATGTTTACGAATCATAATACATTCCCCAAAAAATATTTAGCTATAGATAGTATGCGCTTGGCTAAGAAGCTCATAACATTGCCATCCGGAGGTAGGAGGGACCAACACACAAAACTGTGTGTATCTATGAAATTTATAGTCTGGATAATACAGTTCAGTGAGCATTACTCATAAACGCGGATGGCAAAAAACATCAACAAATACCTGAGTGACGTCATCTTCGAACTATCTATATAATATATGGTTGACACGGAAAATATATCTCGCAATACTAGAACTATACATTGGACTGTTTCCCTCCCAGCCAAGGAATCCGGCCAGGGCCAGGACTTGACATGTAATCTCATTCCAAGACAAGGACAGGAAGTAAGTTGGAAAAAAAATTAAGAGGAATAAAATTCCCAGAAAGTGACCTCCCTATCCAACAGCCGTGACGTCACTTCCCTCGTAATGACGCATAGCAACTTAGTAACTGGTTCTAATCTATCGGAACAATGGCGGACACCCTTATGAAATACTTCTCCGACGAACATAAAAGTGTATCCAGAGGAGAAAAACATTATAAATCTGATCTTGTTTTGACTTTAATAGATTCTGATCACATGACATGTGAAAAAGTTCTAACCAGCATGAAGAATGAAAAGTACCGATTTTCTTTGTTTAGAACCAAGTTGCTCGTTGGTGGGCGGACGTGACATCAGACTATTGAATCCAATTGGGAGGGTATAGGACACACCCAGGACATTAACCCTTTACTTTACTCACACGTTTAAAATGCATTGTTTGTTGGTAATAACATTCCTGGCATTAGTGTGTGACATGTATATGTGTGTTCTGTGTATGTGTGTGTATGTGTATATGTGTGTGTGTTCTGTGTTATAGCTTATTTATTTTTCTGAACGGCAAATATGTACAATACTTGTAATTAGAACCGGCTGTTGACAACTTAATTCATACTGCAAGTACGCAATTTTTCCAACAGATGTCATATTCACACACTCGAAAATAACACCAAATTAAATGTTGTGTGTATTTAAAAGCTTCTAATATTTTTTCTTAGGATGGGGAAAATGAATTATATTACACTTTAATACACTGAAGAAGAATGGATTTGAGAAAAAAAATTATTTAATAAACCCTAAAAATATGCGTAATATGTCAAATTAGTTTTAAAAAATAAAATAAACATAATTCCCTTTATTCATCCAATAGGGGAAATTTGTCTTTAGGGTCTATTCCAAGGGAACACTCGACTAACCCAGGCGTTAGCCGTAGTGCAGCGCCGCAAACTGAGCGGGCGAGGTGGCTTACTCAAGGCCACACAGGGTAGCGGCTATTCGAACGTACGTGGTACCTTTCGGGTACAAAGCAAAAAAAAAACAAAAAAAAAAAACAAACCGTACCGCTGATCCACGCTTCCCACCCCCCCCCCCCCCCCTAAAAAAAAAAAAAAAAAAAAAAAAAAAAAAAAAAAACCCAACCAACCCCCCCCAAAAAAAAACAAAACAAAATAAAAAAAAACAACAAAATAAAAAAACAACAACAAAAAAAAAAAACAACAAAAAAACAAACAAAAAACAAACAAACGCCAAACACTCTGTTCGTAAATTCTTATTCATAGTTTGACTCTTACCAAACTATTATTAGATATGTCAAATGCAAGAGACATCAACCACATAAAGAAAGTGAACGGGAAGTTGTATTCAATATTTCAGATAGTATGCGAAGAAGCTCACGACATTGCCATCCGGAAGTATGACGAACCAACATACAAAACTATGTGTAACCCTAAACGTGCTTGTGTCCAGATGATACTTATTGGTGATCTCAAACTAAGTACATTGGTGGTATGCTCTTGGAATCTACATCTGATCCCTATTTGTTCCCAGTTCCCCTTTGTCTTACTTTTTCTTGGATGCTTTAATTGTAATTCTAGAACTTTTTACTATCCCATTTTCTTTCTTTTTACTGGCGCTGATATAACCTAAATGTGTTGCAAGCGCCGTAAAACCCTTAAAAACAAAACCAAAACAAGTTTATATTATGGTTAGTACAGTTTAGTAAAAATTACTCATAAAACGCGGATGGAAAAAGAAAATAATTTAAAACACAACGACCCGAGTGACGTCAACTTCATTTTCTCTTTAATGGACTAACACACAAAACTATGTGTAACCCTAAAAGTTTATAGTCCGATTGATATTATTTAGGGAGAACTAATATTCAAAATGGCTGTCTAAAAAACCAATAACAAAAAGGAGGCGAGTGACGTCAAATACGTTCCATTCATATAGATAGTATGAAGTTGACGTCATTCAAGTCTTTGTTATTGTTTTTTGCCATTCACGTTATGAGTAATTCTCACAAACTGTATTAACCAGACCATAAACGTTCAAGGTTACACAGAGTTTTGTACGTTGGTCCGTTATACTTCCGGACGGCAATGTTGTGAGCTTCTTATCCACGCGCATTATATCTATAAGTTAACGAAGGCTTCGCGCCGCTAGCCAGCCAATACTCCTCAACAGTCGTAACGTCACTTCCTTCCTCATGACGCATGGTAACTTAGTAATAACACTGGCTCTAAACTATCGGAACAATGGCGGACGCCGTTTGAAATATTTCTCCGGCGAGCATAAAAGCGTTTCCAGAGGAAAAAAAAACCCCATAAATTTGATCATGTTTTGACTTTTACACATTCTGATCACAAGGCATTTGAAAAGTTCTAGCCAGCATGAAGAATAAAAAGTAATGATTTTCTTTGTTTAGAACCAAGATGGCCGCCGTTGCCGGGCGGCGTGACATCAGACTACTGAATCACATTGAAAAATCTCGTTGAATATAAATTGTCTTAAAAACTGCCAAATTGGCAACCCCACCTGCCCTCTCTTTTTATCAACATAATATTATAATGACAGGTGTTATGTAATAGGACTTGACAATAACAAAGAGAGGACATTGACCCGTGTTTATCACACTGTGTAATATTTCAATTACGATGCATGCCTAACTATATTATTATTAGACTACTCTTATTTGGGATCAAGATTGGCAATTAGATTATTACTTAATGTTATTTTTACGAGGCACGTAAAACACATTCAAACACATACACACTTGTACATAAATACATACTTTCAAACACACACACACGTATATATATATAAATATATAATATATATTTATATAATATATATATATATATATATGTATATATATGTATATATATATAATATAATATATATATAAATATATATACATATGTATACATAACATACTTACATATATATATATATATATATATATATATATATATGTAAGTATGTTATATATATATATATATATATATATATATATATATATATATATATATATATTATATAAAACCAGCGGCTACGTGATTTATCATTGAGTGACCTCTTCCACATCATTAGAACTGATGTTTACATAAGACAACAAAGAGTAAGAACCCAGTAGGTATTGACGTATTCTGAAATTCCAATGGAAAATCACACATTTATCATTTTGGCCACAAAACTCGTCCTACAAATATCCATCATTTAAAATGACCCCCCCCCCCCCCAACTTGCCAAAAACTCTCAAACCTAGGACTTCTCGAAGTCCCAAGCTTGACAGTTTTAGCCAAGATGATGGTCATTTTAATCGATCGATATTTGAAGGACGATCATTTCTGGCCAAAATTTAATAAAACCTATTTTCTTTAGGAATACCGCAGTGTTGTGCCGTAAAGCCATTTTCAGGATATTGTCCAAATCTTGATGAACACACGCGTCTGATGAACAAGATGTCATCAGAGCTAAGACATCAACAAACGTACACTGACAAAACGATTATATGGCCAGAAATCGATTACTTCCGATATCAATCAATTACCATCAATCCACAACTTGCAAAACATCTCTCGAACCTGAGACTTCTTTGTTGTTTCATATCATATTTAAAACGTTCGGAGTCTTTTTCTTAAAAAGATTTTTGGAGTCGGCTGAATTGGTCGATATTTGAGGTAAAGCGTTTATGGCCAAAACTGGGGGGAAAATGTGTTTTATTCGAGAATGGCAGATCAGAGGAAATCCGATACCTTCAGGCCAAAAGAATTATCTCTTCAAATTACTTTGAAAATAGTCAGTTCGTGCTGAAATGGATGAAAACACATCTGCTTGTTTTCAAGTTGTGGGGGTTATATTATTTTATTGGGGGGAGATGTTGTGGTTGGAATGACGTGACTTATTGGGCAATGGAAGGAATAGGTCGTTGAAAGGGGGTGGGTGTTGGGGGGTTGGAGTTGTGAGGGGAGGAGGGGAGGGAAGGGGGGGGGGGGGGGGTGTCAGGTTTCTAATTTCTTATCGTTGTTATTTTTTCTTGTTTGAATATTAAAAAAAAAAATTAAATAGACTTTGAAATTTGTTGATTTTGTTTTGAAATTGTAGTTTAGCGGTATGTATGTGGACTGTTCCGTGAAGTCCTAGGTTTGAGAGTTTTTGCCAAGATGAGGGTCATTTAAATCGATCAATAGTTAGCTCAGGATAGAGAAAGATGGAAACTGTTTGTCTGTGGCCTATACCCTGACCCAGGGTGAAAAAGGCAATGATGATGATGATGAATATTTATTTGAGGGACGAGTTTTCTGGTCAAATTTTTAAATATGTGTTTTTTTCCAGAATACGACCGTGTTATTGTCCTGTTGATTTCTGGATTTATGGCTATTGATTTATTAACTATTTATGTATTGCTTTTGATATAATAGGATTCAGTAGCCTGATGTCACGCCGCCCGGCAACGGCGGCCATCTTGGTTCTAAACAAACAAAATCATTCCTTTTTATTTTTCATGCTGGCTAGAACTTTTCATATGCCTTGTGATCAGAATGTGTAAAAGTCAAAACAGGATCAAATTTATGTTTTTTTTTCCTCTGGATACGCTTTTACGCTCGCCGGAGAAATATTTCATAAGGGCGTCCGCCATTTTGTTCCGATAGTTTAGAGCCAGTGTTACTAAGTTACCATGCGTCATTAGGAAGGAAGTGACGTTACGACTTTTGAAGAGTATTCTTGTTTTTATGTCAAGAATGTTGTTTTGAAATGAAACTCTAGATATAGCTTTGATGAAAATTAAGTTTAAAAAACAACAACTGATTCACCGTGTGAATGCATTGATAAAATAACAATAAAACTTGAGCTTTTATATAGCGCAATATCCACTAAACGTGCTCCACGCGCTTCACATGGGGTCCCTGACCAACAGCAACACGTAACACGTAAAACGAGACATGACGCCTGTTAGGCGATATTGCAATTTTTTTTTCGGACAGAGACAACGCTGTTAACGGCCAGGTACTCATTTTAGACCTGAGTATGGTGAGAGAATGTAAGTAAAGATCCTTTTCAAAGGACTCAACTATGCGCCGAGCGAGGCTCGAACCCAGGACCTTCCGATCCGAAAGCGAGTGTCATACCACTAAACCACATAGCCGCACAAAGAGAGAAAGAAAAGATGAAAAGGTCTATAATTTCTTTAACGGTGGAGATGGAATTTGACTGTTCTCATTTAGCCGATTATAACGTAATCACAAGCCTTATTGTTGTTTGTATGGTCCCTTTTTCCATAAAGTGTGCCCAAAACGCTTTACAATGGGTCTCAAGCCAACAGGAACAATTTACTTAGACGAAGAAAAAGGTAGGGAGTGCGTACTGGTGCAAAATAAAAATAGTATATTTCGATCATCGCCGCTGCGCAGCCTCGTCCTAACTCAATTTGCGGCGCCTGGGTTATTCCAGTCTTCCCTTGGAATAGACCCCAGAGACAAATTTCCCCTATGGGATGAATAAAGGGAATCGTATTTTTTGTTTTATTTATATTTTATTCTTTAAAATCTGCTTGTACTATAATATTGAGACTTCCTTTAACAGCTTTTTTAAAGTTTTGTTTTGATTTCCTGACATTTAATACGGAACATCTAATTTATATTAATTTAGCAGCAACTGTACTTGTAAAAAAAATATAATAAAATTGAGCTTTTATACAGAGCAATCTCCACTAAACGTGCGCCATAGCGCTTTACAAGGGGTCCCTGGCCAACAGCAACACTTGGCATGTAGGACGGTACATGACGCCTGTTAGGCGATATTACAATTTTTCGGACAGAGACAACGCCGTTAACGGTCAGGTACTCATTTTACACCTGACTACGCTGAGAGAATGCGAGTAAAGAGCCTTCTCCAAGGACTCAACTATGCGCCGAGCGCTAGGCTCGAACCCAGGACCTTCTGATCCGAATGCGAGTTTCATACCACTAGATCACATAGCCGCATACTTGTAAAATTGTGCATATCTGAATCTCTATGTATTTACCTTTGGATTATTGTTGTTGACTTAGCCATGCCACAGCTGTTGTTTTGAAGTGTTTCCGAACCTTTTTTATGTGTGTGTGTGTGTGTGTTTGTGTGTATGTGTGTGTTTGTGTATGTTTGTGTGTGTGTGTTTGTATGAGAGAGACACAATGAGACACACACAGTCATGTTCATACACACATTTAGACACACACACACACACAAACACGCGCGCGCGCTCTTTCTCTCTCTTTCTATCCCTCTCTTTATCCATCTATCTATCTATCTATCTATCTATCTATCTATCTATCTATCTATCTATATATATACGAGGGCTCTTTCATAATTAACCGAAAAATGCCTGTAAAATCCGCGTTTTTTATGCTATCAACACAATTCTTGCACGTGTTCATACCTTGACTCGTCCTTCATTTCTCTACGTAACAACCAAGTCTGTCGACACACTTCTGCCAACGCCGCACCATGGAATAGATACCCTCTCGGAAGAAATTTCCGTCAAGGTTTTGTAGCCATTTCCGCACATGGTCAACAAGCTCTTCATCGACATCAAAGCGCTTTCCTGCCAGCTCACGTTTCAGTGGCCCAAAGAGGTGATAATCAGATGGTGCGAGGTCTGGACTGTGTGGTGGGTGTGGCAAAATCTCCCATCCATATTTCTCTAGCCAACCTTGCGTCACTCGTGCTGTGTGGGGTGTAGCGTTGTCGTGTTGCAAAATGACCCCGTTGGTCAACTGCCCTGGGCGCTTTCTGCGAATGGCCTCCCTAAGCTTGTCAAGAGTTTGGCAGTACCTTGCAGCATTGATTGTTTCTCCAGGTTGTAAGGTTTCGAACAGAATAACACCACGACTGTCCCAGAAAACAGTTCCCATTATTTTCTTTGCTGACCGCATGACTTTGAATTTCTTCGCGACAGGTGAGGATGGATGTTTCCATGTCATCGAATCTTGCTTTGTTTCTGGGGTGCAATGGTGCAACCAAGTCTCATCACCGGTGACTATGCTGTCAAGAAAAGTCACATCGTACCCTAGAAAGTCTCCGCCGGCGTTGGCAGTATGCCCGTGAACCCTGCGTGAGCTCTTGCTTCTTCTCAAAAGTTCCCTGCAGATGTCCAATCTTTGTTCTTTATGATTGTCTGTCAATTGCTTAGGAACCCATCTTGCGCTGACTTTTCTGTAGCCATCAAATACAATTCTATGGGCAGAAGTTTCCGAAATTTCAAGACTGCTTGCGATTTCATGAAGTTTCAACCTCCTGTCTTGACGAATAAGCTCATCAACTCGCTTCACATTGTCTTCTGACGTCGCAGTTATCGAACGCCCTCTCCCTTCCCTGTCTGTCAAGTCGGAATGGCCGGCTTCAAACAAATTACACCAGTGATAGACTTGTGTACGGCTTATAACATGCTCACCATATACACTCTGAAGTTCTTTATGAATTTCGGTAGGATTCAGACTTTTGGCGTTCAAACAACGTATGACAGCTCTGATTTCCTCCTTTGACCAAGTTTCAAGGTGGGCCGCCATATTTAAAATCGTCTAGAAATTCATTGTGCAAAATGATGCACTTCATAATTTTTGGGAATATCCGTAAGGAAATAAGGAATATCATGTCGTTTACAGAATTAAAAATCTCCACTGGTTGCTGAGCAATGGGCATTTTTCGGTTATTATAAATAGATAGATAGATAAAAAAAATTGAGAGAGATAGAGAGAGAGAGATAGAGAGAGAGAGAGATAGAGATAGATAGAGAGAGAGAGATAGAGATAGAGAGAGAGAGAGAGAGAGAGAGAGAGAGAGAGAGAGAGAGAGTTTCTTGGTTTATTGAGTGACAGATGAATGTTGTTCAAGTCTCACAAGGTTAAAGCGTTTCTAATCCTACCTTAATTAAAAATTATTTATTGCGTGATAAATCCACCCATTAAAAACTAACATGGATTTTGACAGCCGTAAGAGTCCAAAGAAGCTTATCCCGGCTATGTGGTCTAGTGGTATGACACTCGCTTTCGGATCGGAAGGTCCTGGGTTCGAGCCTCGCTCGGCGCATAGTTGAGTCCTTAGAAAAGGCTCTTTACTCTCATTCTCTCACCGTTCTCAGGTGTAAAATGAGTACCTGGCCGTTAACAGCATTGTCTTTGTCCGAAAAAACGTAATATCGCCTAACATGTCCCCTCTTACATGTTAAATGTTGCTGTTGACCAGGGACCCCCTGTAAAGCGCTCTGGGCACATTTAATGGGAATTGCCCTATGTAAAAGCTCAATTTCTTTCTTCCTTCTTTCTGTAACATGAAATGGTCAATAGTAATTTTATATAAACTAGTTGTTGCGTAGTAAGTCCCATCATGACAAAGTAAAATGGAATTTCATTGCCGTAAACTCCGACCCCAGCCCCTCCCCAGTTTCCGCAGCATGGAACGAACATTAGCAACTGCATGCTACCTTGTGGATAGGACGCTATATCTGCAAGATCGAACAGAACCCGCTACACAATAGCTGCTGTGTGGAGTGGACAGCGAGTTAAAAAAAAAAAAATCTACTGTGATCATCCCCCCACCCCCACCCTAGGGTCAGTTGCGGGACTATTTGAGTTGTTTCTCTTAGCACGAGGAGTTTTCGTAAGCCCCCCCCCCCCCCCCCCCCCCCCCCTCTGTCCCATTATGAATTTGAATTAAAATGGTTTCTGACCAAATTTTTTTAAAAACAAAACAAAAAACAAAAAAAAAAAACAAAAAACAACTCAGTTTTTATCTAAGAGCGATTGAGAGTACACACAGCAGACAGGTCAGATTAGGTAAATAAACAACTGTGCTGGAATACACTGGAAAAACAAAATACGTATCTAAAATAATTTTGGCTCGAAAACTCGGCCTTCAAATTGAAATACCGATCGATTAAAAGGACACTCGAATTGTTGGGAAACATAACTCTCAAACCTGGGACTTCACGAAGTCCCAGGTTTGAGAACATTTTCCAAAGATGAGGGTCATAATTTTAATCGATTGATATTTTAAGGATGAGATTTCTGGCCAAAATGTTAATTACGTGTTTTGTTCAGAGTTCGACAAAGAGAAGTATTATTCACTGCTGATACGGCCTGAATCTACACATGTCTGCATTGTGATAAATTGTATGCTCAAGGACGGACTTCACATCACGTGACAAATATATTAACCCTTTAACAGCGAGATTTAGATTTCTGCCCAACTTTGAGTTATCCTATAATCCACCTTCGCGTATTCAATTTACACCTGAGTATGATTAGAAAATTTGAGTCAAAAACCTATTCTAAAGACTCAATGTAATATCTCCTAACAGGCTTCATGTCTCGTCCAACATGTGAAGTGTTGCTGTTGGCTAGGGACACCCTTGTAAAGAAAGCGCTTTGAGCACGCTTGGTGGTTATTGCGCTATATAAATGCTCAGGTTTTACTGCTCTCTTGGTGAAAATGGCAAGACATGGTATCGTTAGAGTAAAATCGTACACTCCCTGTTAAAATGACGCCCTTTCGCGCGGCATCGTCAAATTCCAACGACGCCATGCATTCCGTCCCAGATAGTTCATCAAACAGTGTAATTGAATTTCTGCCCAACTTTGATTTCTCCCATTTGTTATAATGTGTTTGATGGCAAAGTGAAAAAGAAGCTGCCAGAAGATGTGGGACTGTATTAAGAAGTAAACAAAAATAAATATAACAGGCTTGAAAATAATGACCAAAATAACAAACACGGAAAGTTTAGGGCTCAATATTCTACTTCAGCCAGTAACAAAAACAACTCCACCCCTCCCCCCCAAAACAAAAGAAAAACAAACAAAATAAACCCCCCGAAAACAAAAAACAAACAAAAAACAAACAAACAAAAAACAACAAAACAACCCCAGTGAAAACACGTGCGGCTATGTGGTCTTCTTGTATGACAATCGCTTTCGGATCGGAAGGTCTTGTGTTCGAGCCTCCCTCGGCGCATAGTTGAGTCTTTGGTCAATATATAAAAACATATCCTGGAAATGGACAGATTATATGAACGGAAGAGAGCCATCCACAGACGGGAGGAATGGGCAGACATTTGACGTCATTGCAGAGTGTGGGCAGCCAACGTCAAAGAGGACAACGCTGGATAGTAGTAAGTCCAAGGGGAGTCAAAACACACCACGAAATGGGATTCGAACCTGCTTTATAGATAGAACGTAGATGACGCCATTCAGGCCTTTGTTATTATTTTTTGCCATCCGCGTTTATGAGTAATGCTCACTAAACTGTATTAACCTGACTATAAACGTTTAAGGTTACACATAGTTTTGTGTGTTGGTCCGTTATACTTCCGGATGGCAATGTTGTGAGCTTCTTAGCCAAGCGCATACTATCTATCTATCCACTCGGCCAACCCTGCCACACACGACCTGTTAAGGGTTAATTAATGAGTAGACACATTTCACAATACATCCCGTCCCGGTCAATGAAAGATAAAGATGATTGAACAAAGCCAGATTAGATGATAATTCTGGCGTGCTCGAAAAAACCCAACCAAAATCACAGTTTTTGAAATTTTGGCCAGAAAACAAATTCGACCTTCAAATATCGATCAATTTTAAAATTAAATGACCCTCATCTTGTCAAAAAAACTCTCAAACCTGGGACGTCTCGCGAAGTTCCAGGCTTGAGAGTTTTTGACAAGACGAGGGCCTTTTAAATCGATCGATAATTGAAAAACGAGTTTTCTGGCCAAAATCTTAAAAGAGTGTTTTTGCAGACTAGGCAAACTAGTAATTGGATTCAATAGTCTGATGTCACGTCTCCCAGCAACGGCGGCCATCGTGGTTCTAAACAAAGAAAATCATTACTTTTTATTCTTCATGCTGGCTAGAACTTTTCATATGTCATGTGATCAGAATGTGTAAAAGTCAAAGCATGATCAGATTTATAATGTTTTTCAACCTCTGGATACGCTTTTATGCTCGTCGGAGAAATATTTCACGAGGGCGTCCGCCAATGTTCCGATAGTTTAGAGCCAGTTGCAAAGTTACCATCAGTCATTACGAGGGAAGTGACGTCATGACTGTTGAAGCGTATTGATAGCCAATCACGGAACAGCCCATAATGTCTTGATGACACAGACAATAATAAACTTAAATGCTAAACAAATTGGACCAAGATTTTTGTCCTCTTATACTTACTCTCTTTCTATCTCCATCTCCCTCTCTCTCTCTCTCTCTCTCTCTCTCTTTCTCCCTCCCTCCCTCCCCTCTCTCTCTCTCTCTCTCTCTCTCTCTCTCTCTCTCACTTCTTAATAATGAAAATAATCATAATGGCTAAAATAACATAATAATATTAATATAATAAATATCTGGATTTAATTCAAATTTCACCATCTGATCCGTCCCATCACAAGTTAATAAAAAGTTGAGCTTTTATATAGCGCAATATCCCCTACACGTGTTCAAAGCGCTTTCTCTATAAGGGATCCCTTAGTAGAAAAACTTAGGACGAAACATGACGACTGTTAAGCGATATTACATTTTTTTCCCCGACAGAAACAACGCTGTTAACGGCCAGGTACTCATTTTACACTAGCAGAGCATGGTGAGAGAATGTGAGTCAAGAGCCTTTTCCAAGGACTCACCAACTATGCGTCGAGCGAGGCTCGAACCCAGGACATCCCGATCCCAAAGCGAGTGACATACCACAAGACCACATTGCCGTTTCTGAAGGGATGGATCATAACAATATAAAATCTAATTACGCCCTTTCGCAACGGCACCATAAGATCCCGTCGCATAGGCATTCCATGAAGGAATATAAGTTACCCATTCAACATGGTGCCACTACCACATTATCTCATTCATCTGTCGTGTTTCATTCATCCTGTTTTGTTGATAAAGGGGAAACACGAAACGTTCATTTGATCTGTTTTTGTCATTCAATTGAAGCTTACATTCAATTTCACATTATTATTGATGTCATCGGGAATCTCTCATGTTGTACAAGTGAGCAAATTGGGGATTAATAATCTTGCTCAAGGAAAAAAAAACCCCGAAAAATACCTGAAGCGGGGCTCGAACCCGGGACCTTCCGGATCACAGTACAATGCCTTAACCACTCGGCCACTTCGCGATCGCCCCCCCCCCCCATCCACCATTATAGATAGTATGCGCTTGGCTAAGAAGCTCACAACATTGCCATCCGGAAGTATAACGGTCCAACACACAAAACTGTGTGTAACCATGAACTTTTATAATCAGGTTAATACAGTTCAGTGAGAATCACTCACAAACGCGGATGGCAAAATACAATAACAAAGGCTTGAGTGACGTCAACTGCATACTATCTATACATAATAATATTATAATATTCTTTGCCTTAAGCCATTGATTAAATATTCTGTTTATTGTATGTGTAATTTATTTGGAAATAAACCACCACCACCACCACGACCACCGCCACAGCCAAGCTGTGACAAAGTCAATAATATCCAAGTGTACCACCGCAGTCAATCCCAAAGACAAAGAAGTCCGTCCCACTTTGACGGAATATATCGTCTAACAATTGCATCATCCAACGTCGTGTTCTGATCGATATTACTACGCCAAACGTTCGGGGCGGGTTGTGTTCATCATCATCATCATCATCATCATCATCATCATCATCATCATCATCATCATCATCATCATCATCATCATCATCATCCGTGCGGCATGTGGGGGTTGAGATGGCTAGGTGGATAAGGCATTCATTGCATGCACTTTCAGCAGGGGCATCAAGGTTTGAGTCAAGTTTAAAAATCTTTATTTATCTATTTATTTATTTATTCATTTATTTATTTATTTATTTTACATTGAGAAAGAAACGTATCCCTATAGCCTTATTTTTACTATATTTGTTTTTGTTGACTCTATGAATCCTTGATTTCGCTATGAATTATTATTATTATTATTATTATTATTATTATTATTATTATTATTATTATTATTATTATTATTATTATTATTATTATTATTATTATTATTATTATTATTATTATTATTATTATTATTATTATTATTATTATTATATTATTATTATTATTATTATTATTATTATATTATTATTATTATTATTATTATTATTATTATTATTATTATTATTATATTATTATTATTATTATTATTATTATTATTATTATTATTATTATTATTATTATCATTATTATTATTATTATTATCATTATTATTATTATTATTATTATTATTATCATTATTATTATTATTATTATTTATTATTATTATTATTATTATTATTATTATTATTATTATTATTATTATTATTATTATTATTATTATTATTACGTACTTTGCTGAAACCTGAGTTAGCTCGGTCTTTTCTCAAGATACATCCTAAAGGAAACGTTTCTCCTGAGAGAGAAGTGGTGAATAAAATTCTATTTATTTATCTATCTCTTAATTGATTTATTTATTTACTTATTCATTTATGTACTATAAATACAAACTTTTAGCATTGAGGAAGAATAGTCAGACCTTGAAATTGAAAGGAAATCAACAGTCAAGCTGGCGGAGTGAGTTAAATGGTGGGAAATATTATTATGATTATGAGCAACGCTCGAATGATCAAATTAACTGTTGTTAAGGAAGGGAGTTGGGGGGGGGGGGGTGGAGAAGGAGGTGGGGGGGGGGAGGAGGGAGGGGGAGGGAGAGATAGGGGAAGGGGGAGGTGGGGGGGAGGTTGGGGGGAAGAGGAGGTGGGGGGTGGGGAGGGAGGTAGAGAAGGGGGGGGAGAGGGAGTTGGGGGGTGGGGAGGGAGGTAGGGAAGGGGGGGGGGAGAGGGAGTTGGGGGTGGGGAGGGAGGTAGGGAAGGGGGGAGAGGGAGTTGGGAGGGGGAGGGGGAGAGGGAGGTAGGGGAAGGGGGGGGGGAGGGTTGTAGGGGAAGGGGAGGGGAGAGAGGGAGGTAGGGGAAGGGAGGGGGGGGAGAGGGAGTTGGGGGGGGGGAGGGAGGGAGGTAGGGGAAGGGAGGGGGGGAGAGGGAGTTGGGGGGGGGGGGAGGGAGCAGGACGAGGGATGTGTGAGTGGGGCGAGTTTGATTTCTGTAGGTGTTTTGCAGCCGTTTATTTGAACTTCACAGAATTTGGCGATAACAATCTAAGGGAAATATTATGCTGGTATGTGCATCGTGACGACAAGCTTGGGGTGTACTTACTGTGAGGGTCCAGATAGCTCAGTTGATAGAGCACCCGCTTCACACACACAGGGGTCACGATCGATTTCCTGTTCAATCTAGATTATTTTCTCAGTGCTTGGTTAGCTGGTTCTATTTGATCTGGCGGAGAGTACTTTCCGATAGACTAACATCCTATCCAAAAGATCCGATTTTAATATATCTCTCCATCTCTCTCTCTCACTCCATCTCTCTCTCTCTCCATCTCTCTCTCTCTCTCTCTCTCTCACACACACACACACACACACAAACACCCATACACACATAAACAGTAACAAAAAATTCATATGCCCCTGTATTTAAATAGGGAATGAGATTAGCGGAGGAGTAGCGTCCGTTGATTGGACGTCACCAACGGAGAAGTTATTAGAGAGAGAGGGAAAACGTCATTATGGTTTTGCGCATGCGTCTCTCGTCCTCGCTTCCGGTGAAAGCAGCATGAGACACTTCACCGAAAGCGAGCACGAGAGAGACGCATGCGCAAACCCATGTTGACATTCTCTCTGTAAGGTGACGTCCAATCAAGGGACGCTACTCTTCCGCTAATCTCATTCCCTATAGAATGTTATGAGACATCAACCCAGCCGTCACTTCTTGCTGCCCTCCTTATCGCCATCACGATATCTTTAACAAGTTCCCAAATTAACATTTTTGGGACAATTTGAGAGGTTATTTTAATTGAGCTTTAAAATTGAGCTTTATATAGCGCAATATCCACTAAATGTGCTCAATGCGCTTTACAAGGGGTCCCTGATCAACAGCAACATTTAACATGTAGGACTGGACTTGACGCCATTTGGCGACATTACAATTTTTCAGACACAGACAACGCTGTTAATGACCAGGTACTCATTTTACACTTGAGTACGGTGAGAGAATCTGAGTAAAGAGCCTTCTCCAAGGACTCAACTATGCGCCGAACGCGAGACTCGATCCCAGGACCTTCCGATCCGAAAGCCAGTGTCACACCACTAGACCACATAGCCGCATAAGTCATAGCCTGTGTCTTCAATAGACTAAGTAAAAATGGCGTCACGTGGTTCTTTAGAAAAACAAGCAAATATTTTTAGACCTCCAGTTGTGTGAATAGTTGTTTTGTACGATTCATCTGGCTGGAAGGACAAGAGGGTATTTTACTTAAACGTAAAGCATCAATTAATTGTGGTCTGGCCCTGCCATAGTTTTGTTAATACGTGACTCTATTAAACAAATGATCATGTTTACGTTTTCAATAAAGAACCAATCGTTGCAATGCATCAAATCACGTGATTGATGATGGCACGGCTGGAAGAGCGAAACGTATTATTTAATTCGATAAGTCGCTGCGTTGTGTGGCCTTGAGCAAATCACCTCGCCCGAGCTCAATTTGCGGCGCTGCACTGCGGCCAACGCCTGGGTTATTCCAGTGTTCCCTTGGAATAGACCCAAGAGACAAATTTCCCCTTTGGGATGAATAAAGGGAATTTTTTTTTTTTTTTAAATTATTTTTTGAAATTATTATACAGAAGGAATGAAGTTGACGCCCTTCGAGGTTTTTGTTTTTTGTTTTGTTTTGTTACTATTATTGTGGGTGATTAGCTTTCACTGAATTCTCTCAAACAGATTTTAAGCGTTTATGATTACACATAATTTTGTGTGCGGCTGTTCGATTTATCTGGCGACCTGAGTTGGTGAGTATTATATTTAAATACACATCATTAACATAGATCGGACCAATTAGGCGCGAACCTTAAACCATTACGTGAGACTGTAATCGAAAAGAGGATCAAAAAATCAACAAGTAATTTGTATTATTCGACGAAGTGCGCAAACAGTAGCGAAATTTCGTGCGTAGTTTCTCAACCCTCCAATTAGTCAGTTAATTGATGAGTACAGAGTTAAACCAGAGATCGAACTGAACTGTCGTGTGTGAGTGAGTGTGTGTGTGTGTGAGAGTGAGTGTGTGTGTGTGTGTGTGTGAGTGAGTGGGTTGTTTCGTGAGAGTACTTTGTCATAGTAATATTAATAATAATTGGTCTTCGACACAACTATTCTGCCGTACAGCGATAAAACCCCGTATCTTCGAAATTTGGTCAAATAGACATTTATATGGCATTGTGATCAGAATGACACCCTGCATCTACTCATAAAATATTAATAGTCAATTCTTAAAAATAAAAAAAAAGTTTAAAAAAATTTAAAACACCGTATGTTGCCATTTCTATCAGCTGATGCAGCGACAAAACCCCGTATGTCCTGTTATACTGGGTTCTGTCGTTGTATTGCCTCGATACAATGACAAAAACCAGTATAATGGGGGTTATACGGGGTTTTGTCGCTGTACTGTGAGTGTACAGTAAATAAGTGAAGTTGTACTAAATAGATATATAATAATAATAATACACTTTGGGTAATATAAGGCTATAGTTTGTTTTGATTTGGGGATAATAACATAATGGTGTGGTTGGAATTCTTGTCTTTGGGTCGAACATGTTCATGTATCAGCACTTCTTTGTTTTGGTTTGGAGTATTGATATCTTTATTTGTGACCCCTCACCTCATAACGGTATCAAGTCGGGATGATTAAGATGCTACAAACTGAATTTATAGTCAGAAATATCAGACTTTCGTTGAGTTTGTATGTTTTATTGAGGAGAACCAATGTCAAATTTGGGTGTGCTGAATATCAATAATTCATATTTTTGACCAGTTTAACTATAATTTGACTTTTTAGTACCTGGTTCATCCCGACATAATACCATTTTGAGACGATGGGTCATATTTGTTTTTAATTTTCTTTCTTTTTTTAAATTCTTTTTTTTTTCTATTTCTATTTTGTTTTAGTATTTCTTTTTTCTTTTTTTTTTCTAACCGTTAAAGAAATAAAATACGTTACACCTCATCTCCAATCGGTACTAGCTATGCGGCAATGAATGAAATATTATAGAAGGAACGAAATTGACATCACTCAGGTCTTTGTTATTGTCCTTAGACAGCCGTTTTTGGTGATTAGTTCTTGTGGAGAATAAACTTTAGTTCGTGTACACGAATATGACTAGATACTTCAAATAGAAAGATAAGAAGTGAGGACCGCCAACGTGAGGATCGCCAACGGTTCGTCACCTTGGGACCGGTCCTCCGGCCCCAGCTAATGAACCGTGGAACCGGTTCTTGGGACCGGTCATCAGCGCGGCACAACTAGATACACATAATATAACACAAAGTCCATTGATGATTATATTATATAAGCTTTATTAATAATATTTGTTGCGCAACACTAAATTTAGGCTGCACAACCTCCATCAAATTATTTCATTCTCTCTCTCTCTCTCTCTCTCTCTCTCTCTCTCTCTCTCTCTCTCTCTCTCTCTCTCTCTCTCTCTCTTCCTCTCCTACTTCTGCTTCATACATCGATACAATGTCACTGAGGCTCTGTTAGGGTGACTCCTCATTTTCCATAACAGTTCTCACTAAATTACAACAATCAAAATATAAACATTCAAGGTTACACACGGTTTTTGTGTGTGTGTGCGTTGGTACATGATATCCGGCTTGCGGATGTTTTGCGTATTTTACCTAAACGCATAGCATCAATTCAAACAAAAAACAAAAAAAAAAAAAAAAAAAAAAAACAAGAAAGAAAGAAAAATGCGGGTTTACAGTTAAAAAGACGGAAAATGTTTTTTGTTATTTAAAGTGACTTTATTGATTGCACTCAATGAACCAGGTATATGTAGCTCTTGTATTGTATTTCTCACTTCATTTCAAAATTTTAGCATCTAAATTACCTCGCCGTAATACTGTTTACAGCCGATGGGTCACATATATAGTTATTTGTTTTGTTTCAATAGATAGTTCGAAGATGACATCACTCATGTCTTTGTTATTGTTTTTTGCCATCCGCGTTTATGAGTAATGCTCACTGAACTGTATTTACCCGACTATAAACGTTCATGGATACACACAGTTTTGTGTGTTGGTCCGTTATACTTCCGGATGGCAATGTTATGAGCTTCTAGGCCAAGCGCATACTATCTATACCGTTTGCTCCCCCCCCCCCACGTCCTCACCTCTTCTCCTCTTTGTTTAGATTTTGATGAATCTTTATTAGTTTATTAGAGTACAAATGGTTATTGTTGCTGTTTGACTCTCGTTCTTGATTTTGTTTTGTTTACGGGTAATGTCTGTTTAAGTGTGTGTGTGTGTGTGTGTGTGTGTGGGTGAGAGACAGATTTAGAGTGAGTGTGTGTGTGTGTGTGTGAGTTAGAGTGTGTGTGTACGTGTGTTTGTGTGTGTGTTTAATATATACTTTTGCGTGTTTTAAATGTCGTTGCGTTTTTCATAAATTTCTATCACCCCTCCCTCTGTTTATCTAACAATATATTAATCCAGCTATTTATTTATCAAAATATCCATCAATCTATCTATCCATTCTTCCATTCTTCCATCCATCCACCCACCCATCCATCTATCGAGCCATCCATCCACCCACCCACCCATCCATCCATCCATCCATCCCTCCATCCATCCATCCATCCATCCATCCATCTATCCATCTATCCATCCACTCACCAACACACCCAT
>NC_088360.1:144180935-144185935 GCF_034508935.2 Berghia stephanieae | reverse complement strand
AATCGTTTATACCGTTTCCACACGATGAGTCACATCTTGTATTATCTTATCTTATCTCTGATCTTATCTTATATTATCTTATCTTACTAAAGGCTTGATATAGGAATTATCCTTTAAATGCCTTATACAATAGTTTATAATTACAGAATCTCATATAGCCTGCTTTGTATCATTCACAGACAGTTTTACACAACTTTGAATGTCATGAAAAATGTATCAATACGGCAATGTAAAATCAAAAAATGCTATCATAGAATGCTGGTAATTGAAAACTGGTCATGATCGAATGAATCATAAATGTACAAAGTTCATAGTACAATGCAATATTAATGACAAAAATAATCATGAAAGCAACAACGATAATAACCATACAAAAATCTCTGATAAATTATCATGATTTTACATTGTTTCAGATGTCATGCATTTTACAGGTCAACATTTACAAACCAGTCTACAAAATCATGAAATTAATGGAACCAATTATATCCGCATGACAATTTAAAGTTTAAAAGATAAATAAAAAAATGGATAAATAACTAAAGAAACAAACAAATAAATGAATAGATAAATAAATATATAAATAAATAAAAATTAATAAGATCAAATTAAATTCAATATTAATCATATCTATCTATTGATTGAATATAATCTGTCGAACCAGGAACTAAGGGCATAGTTATTTTTTTAAAAATTTAATATAAAATTATGTAAATCTGTAATAATAAAGGTGTGCGAATGAATAACATTAAAAGTATTATTATTAGATTATTATTATTGCCTATCCCTCGTGTTGTCTATTAAACTAGGTGTCAGAAAACTAGCGTCATATAACGGACTGATGGTCTTGTAGGCAAACATACTATCTTAGTTAACCCTCTCCTTACCATCCATAGGAAAATTGTCACATTCGTTACGATGCAACCAACAGTTTTCTCATTCTGATATCCTTTGTACATCAAAAAATTATAAAGAAAATATTTTGTTCTAGCGATAAATATTAGACACTGGACAATATTATGTATGGAATGTAACTGTTCTTTTTCTGTTTGAGTAGAAAAAAAAATCTAATTTGTGTTGGGTGGGTTTTAATTTTCAGGGAAAATTCTGAAAATGGCTGGTAAGGAGAGAGTTAAAGATCAGCTGAACAAGTGTGTATGAAAGGTGCCAGACAAAGCAAGAAAGAAAAATACAAGAAGAAAACCATCCAAAACAAAAAAAATATTTAAAAAATCAGTGACCTCGACTGGGGATCGAACCTGAGGCCTTCTGTTTACCGGTCAGACGTGCTACCATTGCTACGTGTAATGGTAGAACGTCTGACTGTAATCAGAATGTCTGAGGTTCGAACCCCAGTCCAGGTTGATGGTATGGTTTTCTTCTTCTATATTTCTATCTTGCTTTGTCTGGTACCTTTCATACATACTTGTTCAGATCTTTATCATACACCGGGGCCTTCTCCTTAATTTATTAATTTATATATATATATATATATATATATATATATATATATATATATATATATATATATATATATATATAGAATCGTGTTTGATACAAATATGGTACGAAAAGTGCTCGACATGTAGCAATGGAGCGAATTATAATTTTAATACTTACCATAATGTTTGAGTCAGTCTACATCGATGTTTCAGGCCTAATCAGGTTTTCCTGGGAAAACCAAACTCATGTAACACACAGTCCTGACGATGGCTGATTAGGCCTGAAACATCGATGTAGACTGACTCAAACATTGTGGTAAATATTAAAATAATATATATATATATATATATATATATATATATATAATATATATATATATATATATATATATATATATATATATGTATATATAGATCGATTGATATAATTTGAAGGATGAAATGTCGATTAATCATCTTGTCAAAAACTCCCAAACCCGGGATTTCGCAAGGTCTCAGGTTTGAGAATTTTTGCCATTTTAATTAATCGATATTTTCAGGACGGTCTTTCTTAACCAAAATTGCAAATATGCGGTTTTCCCGAGTATTAATGTTTTAATTAATTATACCAGTGCTGACTTCATCCAGTCGCAAGGATAAACAGTTTAAAATAACAAGAACGTAATGGCTAGCAAAGCTTAGCTTCTATTTTTGGACCTCACTGGCTGATGAATTTCTTTGCAATGGTAGTGAAACGACCAGAATAATAATGAGAAGAATATGGATGACATTTTGATTATGTAAATAGTAAACGGGGGCCTGTCGTCATGGTTACCCATGGTTTTCGTGACCCTTCCTCTCTATTATGCGCCTACTATGTCAATGTGGTCTTGTGGTATTATGGCACTCGCTTTTGGATCGGGAAGTCCTGGGTTCGAGCCTCAACAGCGCATAGTTGAGTCCTTGGAAAAAGATTCCTTAATCACATTCTCTCACTATATTAAGCTGTAAAATAAGTACCCTGTCGTTAACAGTGTTGTCTCTGTCGGAAACAAATTTTATTGTCGCCTAACAGGCCTCGTCATGTCTCGTTCTCATGTTACGTGTTGCTGTTGGACCCGTTGTAAAGCGCTTTGAGCAGGTTTAGTGGATATTACGCTATATAAAAGCTCACGTTTTTAAAAATATCCGGCAATTCTTTGGGATAATCCAGATGTTCTGGTCTGACACGGCAGCAGTAGGTTCTATATGTGACCCCTCGCCTCAAAACGGTATTAAGTCGGGATGGTTAAGATGTTGAAAATTGAATTTATAGCCAGAAATATCAGATTTGTGTTGAGTTTGTAAGTTTTATTGAGGAGAATGGATAACATGCCTTAGGGTGCCGCAACAATTTATATTTTTGAACAGTTTTAACAATAAATTCACCTTTTAAGCATCTGCTTCCTGCCGACATAATACCGTTTTGAGACGATAGGTCATATGATGTCACACTAATTAATATGTCGTGATGATCTATCCGGACCGCAAACTTATCACCGTATTCGTGTACGTGCATCGTCGCGAACCCGCCTGGAAGGTTCCTCACAATGCAACGCTTGACTAGATGCTCTTTGGTTCGGGCTCTTTACCTCAACGGGTGCATGTTGGGTGGGCAGGTGGCGAGTCCCCACTGATGTAGAGACGGTGCCGTGAGGCAGGAGGATCTGACTTACTTGACTTATGCCTCTTGGCTCCTGGCGGAGCATAGGGCCTCAACAGCACTCTTCCATCTTCTTCTGTCCTTGGCACAGACCTTTGCCTCACTCCAGGTAAGATTGGAGACGCTCAAATCTTGGTGAAGGCTTCTCCTCCAAGTCTGTTTTGGACGGATCTAGGATCTGGACCGAAGATGATTCGCTGCCACCCAGTGTCTCTCCTCTTGCTGACAAAGACGCGGACATGGCTGACAACCGTTGGCGCTGAGCTTTAAGATCAGTATACAATAATTGTCTGCAATAGTAGATTCTCAGTAGGAAGCAGAACTCATGACGTCACACATTCCTCTCTTCCGGTTCAAAACTCTTGGTAAGTGTGTAACCAGTCATCCTGAGGACTAACAATGAATAATCGGTTGTATATTGAATAAACAAATTGTCGCTTAAGTACTTTAGTAGCAGGATGTAATATAGACATATCCTTTAGATTAAGTGATTCAGGGTCGTAAAAGAGCAAAGATGGGTGATCGTTATTAACGACCAGGATTTATTTAGGCCAGAAAATAAGATGCAATCACTCTGAAACCAGAAGGTCAACTTCACAAGGTATGTATCCTATAATGAAGTAAAAGTGTTTTGGCAAAAAAAAACAAACAAAAAAACAAAAAAAAAACAAAAAAAACAATACAAATAAAACAACCCCCCCTCCCGCCCCCCCCCCCCCCCCAAAAAAAAAACCCAACAAAAAGCAAACAAAAACAAAACAATACAAAACAAAAAAATTAATAATAATAATAATAATAATAATAATAATAATAATAATAATAATAATAATAATAATAATAATAATAATTATTATTATTATTATTCCCTTCCGCTACGACATCATAAGTTATCGTTCAACAGTCGTGCCGTCACTTCCCTCGTAATGACGCATAGTAACTTAGTAACCAAATAAAACCCAACAAAAACCCAACAAAGTTTATGTCAATGTCCGTCAGACCACACCGTTTGATCTCCAGATAAGTCAGCCTTGACCATTGTGGTCAAACAATTCAATATGGTCTACATTGATTATATTTGGTCATGGTCCTAGCCCATCAATACACGAATCCTAGAGAGAAAAATATAATGTCTTTCTTGATCTGTCTACCCACGAGTGAGTCAGTAGTGAAACACGCTTTGTTCATTTTGGGTCACGTTGTCGATACAAGCGTCTAGTATTTATTATCGGATGCTATTATAAAAAGGCAGGACGAAGTGACCCGAGTGATACAGGCATTGCAATGTGCTCCGGAATGTCCCGGGTTTGAGTCCCGCTTCCGGCACTTTCGCTTTTTTTTCCTTGGGCAAGATTATTAGTCCCCAATTTGCTCCAATGGACATCAGGCATCTTGTTAGAAGGCTTATCTATATTATTACTTCATGGAATGCATAGGTGACGGGATCTATCTTATGATGTCATGGCGGAAGGGCGTAATTAATATATATATATATATATATATATATATATATATATATATATATATATATATATATATATATAAACATTTGAAAGATAAAATATACATAAAGACACTTATTTACAAGCAACTTGAAGTGTATGAAAGGGGAAAGAGTCTACGGCGTGCATCAAGATGCAGGTCTGATAACCCAAATGGTTATGGGCCATTGTTATAATTGAAATATCACCAAATCAACGGAAAATAATTCCATTACGACAATGTTATATCAAGCCCATTATAGGCTTCAATAGTCGTGACGTCACTTCCCTTTTAATGATGCATAGTAACTTAGTAACTGGTTCTAAACTATCGGAACAATGGCGGACACCTTCTCCGACGAGCATAAATGTGTATCCAGAGGAGAAAAACATGATAAATCT
>NC_088360.1:144173435-144175935 GCF_034508935.2 Berghia stephanieae | reverse complement strand
CTTTAATTCCTCAAATTTGTTCCTGTTCTAAATCAATTTTAGGACACATCAATATGCATAATTTCTTCACATCCTGTGTATCTGTTGAAATTAAAACTCTCAAGATTTTGCCTGTTTAAAATCGATTTTACAACATATTAATATACATACAATATATCACTTTTATTTAATTTTCAATCCTCATTATTTTGCGTATATCCGATATAATACATTACAAATCTTCTAAATTGCACAATCTCAAACTATTATCTGTTCTAAATAGATATGCATATATTTGTTTCGTATATTAATATACAATATATCACTTTTATTTAATTTTCAATCCTCAATATTTTTCGTAATTCCGATATAATACATTACAAATCTTCTAAATTGCACAATCTCAAACTATTATCTGTTCTAAATAGATATGCATATATTTGTTTCGTATATTAATATACAATATATCACTTTTATTTAATTTTCAATCCTCAATATTTTTCGTAATTCCGATATAATACATTACAAATCTTCTAAATTGCACAATCTCAAACTATTATCTGTTCTAAATCGATATACATTTATTTGTTTCGTGTCTTGAACACTTTAAATATTCCGATTTGTCCCGGTCTATATCGATTATGGCACACATCGATATGCAGTACGTATCGGTTGAGCTTCAAATCCTCACGGATTTCATTAATAATTCAAACCTACACTTGCCATATTATGAAAAAAAAAACAAAACAAAAACCAAACAAAACAAAAAAAAAAGAATACAAAAACAAGAACAATAAAGAACAACAACAACAAAAAAAAAAAACAAAACAACAAACAAACAACCCCCCCCCCCTCCCCCACAAAAATACAAAACAAAAACAATCCGGATTAAACATTTTGGCCAGAAAGCTCGTCCTTCAACTTCGATCGATTGAAATTGCCTTCATCTTGTCAAAAACTCTCAAACCTGTGAATCTGCGGAGTCCCGGGAATGTGAAGAGTAAGGCACTCTGGGGTCAATGATAATAGGACAAGAGGCTCTTCTCCAGTCTAATTATACCACCCGTTCCTGCTCTGCCAAACACCTATTCTCTATTTTGGCCAGAAACCGTTCACTTCGAATATATATATATATGGAATCGTCAGGGAGGTATTATGTCAAGCAGTGTCCGGGAGGAATGCTGTTGTGTTCAGTTGGCGCTCATGTTGTTTCCGGATGTAGGTTTGTTGCGCTTCTATCTGTGCGTGTGTGTGTGTGTGTGTGCGTGTGTGTGCATATGTGTGCGTGTGTGTGCGTATGTATGTGTGTATGTGTGTGTGTATGTGTGCGTGCGCATGTGTGATTGTGTGTGTATGTGTGCTGGACACTACTATACTAATACCCCCCCCCCCCCCACACACACCTTTTGAAGATTCCATCAAAATACCAACGGATGGATGAAACAACATTGTAGGAGGAAATAACCAAAAGAGGTGAGGATAATAAATAATTCACTCCAAGAAACATTCGAGCACTCTACGTGATTCCATCCAATTCTAATCAACCATTAAATTTTAAAAAAATAATATACATATATATATATATACATATATATATATATATATATATAATATATATATATATATATATATATATATATATATATATATATATATATATTGAACACTCATTGATCTATTGTTCTATTGATCTATATATATATTCTTCTTCTTCTTCTAGGTTCCATGCCTGGTCCAGGCTTCGGATACTGCATGAATTATCTCTCTCCATTCCTCCCTGTTTCTTGCTTTTTCAAACAGCTCTTGGATTGTTAGGTTGGTGAAGCCCTTCAGTTGGTCTATGAGTGTTTTTCTTTGTCTCCCCCGGGCGCGTTTACCAGGTATTTTTCCACAACTTGCCAGGTATTCATTCTTATCTTTCCTTACTATGTGTCCGAAAAAGGATAGTTGTCGATCCACTATTAAGGGCATTAGTTTCCTTTGTTGGTATGTTTGTTTTAGCACTTCTTCGTTCGTTTTGTGTGCAGTATACGATATTCTCTGCATCCTTCTCAAGCACCACATTTCAAAAGCTTCAATGTTCTTTTGTGTTTCTGCATTTGTAGTCCAGCTTTCGCATCCGTATAACAAGATTGGCCACACGTAGCACTTCAAGACTCGGAATCTAATCCCGAACGACATCTGTTTGTTTTTCAAAATGTTTCCCAGGTCCATGAAGGCCTGTTTGGCTTGAGTTATTCTTGCTCGTATGTCTCGGTTACATCTTCCATCTGTTGTCACTATTGAACCTAGGTATTTAAAACTTTCTACGTTGGTAAGTTGCTCGCCGTGAATCGTTATATTGCAGGTGTTGTTGTTTTCGGGGTTTTTCTGTATAACTATGCATTCCGTTTTGGTGATATTCACTTCCATTCCCTTGGCTTCACTATCTACTACCACTTTGTCAACAATCTTTTGAAGTTGGATTTCTGATGTTGCAATGAGTACCGTATCGTCTGCGTATCTTATATTATTTATGTTG
>NC_088360.1:144148435-144163435 GCF_034508935.2 Berghia stephanieae | reverse complement strand
CTCAAATTCCTCACATTGTTTATAAAGCGTTTTTGTTACGCAGTTTATTTTAACCTAACCTAAACATCGAACACAAATATCCTTCTCAAATTCCTTACATTGTTTATAAAGCGTTAATTATTGTTACGCAGTTTTTTTTAACCTAAACATCGGACACAAATATCCTTCTCAAATTCCTTACATTGTTTATAAAGCGTTAATTATTGTTACGCAGTTTTTTAACCTAAACATTGGACACAAATATCCTTCTCAAATTCCTCGCATTGCTTATATAAAGCGCTATTGTTACGCAGTTTGTTGAACCTAAAAATCGGATATAAATAAATATTCCCCCAACATTAAATTCCTTGCATTGCTTATACTAAAACGTTATTGTTACGCAGTTTTTTAAAAACTCAAACACTGGACATAAATATCCCTCTTTAATTCGTTGCATTGCTTTAACGCATTATAGTTTTACAGTATTTTAAACCTAAAAATTGGGCATAAAATTATTCTCCTGAAACTTCCTGTTGACATCCGACATCTTGCACTACTTGTAAGCTTCATTTTTGCGCAATTTTCCAATCAATCGTGAACTGACAGGATATAGGGAAATACGTTTCAGTTAAAACGACTAAAATAGATCTTCTTGCAAAGCCCGATCGTCTCGCCTCAAGGTTTGTGAGTATTTATCACAATATTTTGACGCACTGATCGTAGCAGCCATCGTTAAGTTATAGCTTGACACTGAAATCAATAAAGACTGGCATTTTGACGTCATTATTTGTTTTTGCACCGCCTAGTGAATTGTCGTTAGAAGCGCTCATGGAAACAAGTGGTCCCATCGGTTGAACTATTGAATACAACTCACGATTTGTTTTCTTTTGTGGACAAAGACTGGCATTTTGACGTCATGCTTTGGTCAATGTCAGGCTATAAGTTAATGATGGCTTCGCACTGATGCGGGAATTTCATCACGATACCAGCAGGCGACATCATACACTATTTCAATCACCCCGTGTTAAAATTGTGTGATGCCCAGTCAGGGCTGCCTGCCTGATGACCAGGGTTCTAAATGACCAATTTTAACTTTAAAAAGTAGTCAAATGGAACTGATTATGCGACCCCCAGTTTATGAAAGGGTCTCTCTGCTTTTGTTTGACAACTTGTAAACGATTATGCGAACGACCCCCAGTTTATCAAAGGGTCTCAAACTTATCTCTGCTTTGTTTGGCAATAACATGTCGTAAACGATTATGCGAACGACCCCCAGTTTATCACAGGGTCTCAAACTTATATCTGCTTTGTTTGGCAATAACTTGTCGTAAACGATTATGCGAGCGACCCCCAGTTTATCACAGGGTCTCAAACTTATCTCTGCTTTGTTTGGCAATAACTTGTCGTAAACGATTATGCGAGCGACCCCCAGTTTATCACAGGGTCTCAAACTTATATCTGCTTTGTTTGGCAACTTGTCGTAAACGAGAATGCGAGTGACCCCCCAGTTTATCAAAGGGTCTCAAACTTATCTCTGCTTTGTTTGGCAACTTGTGGTTAATGGCTATCAAGCAGTACTCCCCCCCCCCCACCCCACACCAAAAAAAAAAAAAAAACCAAAAAAAAAAGAAAAGAAAAACCAAAAAAAACCCCCCAAAAAACCTAACAAACAAAAGATTTTTAAAAAAAACCAAGGAAAAAACAAAAATTCCAAACATTTTATACTTTTCAGACAGAATACTTGTACGGTACTTCAAATCTTAGAATCGATCGATCGTCTTGTCAAAAAAAAAAAACCCTATCAAACCTGAGACGTCCTTAACGTCGATCGATTTATTATGAAGAAATTAGGCAGGACTTCCTTGAAGGCGATCGATATTTAAAGGGATGACTGTTCTGACCAAAATTTTTGAAAATGTTTTTTTATATTTCATTTTTCAAAGTACGGAAAAAAAAATAGAAAAAAAAAAGAAAAAAGAAAAGAAAAGAAAAACAGACTTTACCGGGTTGTGTCACTTGCTTCAGCTCATGGTTCCAGTTTCATCTTGATCCAATTTGTAAGCCGACTTGTTGCGAGGCTGGTGGAAGCTTGGGTGTGTGTGTGTGAGTGGGGGGGGGGGGGGGGTTGGTTCTGTGCGGAGATTAAACCATGGAAGTGGTAGACAGAGAGAGAGAGAGAGAGACAGAGAGAGAGAGAGAGAGGGAGAGTGAGAGGGGGAGAGAGGGAGAGAGAGAGAGGGAGAGAGAGAGAGAGGGAGAAAAAGAGAGAGGGAGAAAGAGAGAGAGAGAGAGAGAGAGAAGAGAGGGACAGAGGGAGAGAGAAAGAGAGAGAGAGAGGGAGAGAGGGAGAGAGCGAGAGAAAGAGAGAGATAGAGATAGAGTGAGGCAGAGAGAGAGAGAGAGAGAGAGAGAGAGACAGAGAGAGAGAGAAGGGGGGGGGGGGGGGGCACAATCGAATTAAAAGCCATGAATAAAAATAACCAGATAGAGAAACAGCCGAGTCATCGAATTTTTTATTATTTATTATTAAAAAGTGTGACAATTTTAAAAGCACCAACAAGCACTGATGAAGCAAAACAGACTCAGACTGTTTTTTTGATCGATTTTTCATACACTCACGATTTTCCCTTTCGTTTTAAAGTGTAATTCGGCTATAACGAATTGACTATAATGTGGTCAAGTGGTATGACATCCGCTTTCGGAACGCATAGTTGAGTCTTTGGAAAAGACTCTTTACGCACATTCTTTCACCGTACTCAGATGCAAAATGAGTACCTGACCGTTAACAGCGTTGTCTCTGTCGTAAAAAAAACATGTAATATCACATGACATCCGTCATGTCTTCTTCAATATATTACGTGTTGCTGTTTGTCAGGGACCCTTTGTAAAGAGCTTTGAGCACTTTTAGTGGATATTGCTCTATATAAAAGCTTTTAAAAAAAAACAAAAACTAGCAGTACTCGGGGTCAGAAATAGTTGAACCCGAGTTTTTGATCGATTCAAAGTGCTGTTACAAATAATTAGATAGTATTAGTAAGCGCTTAGAGTCTGGTGTCTCGGAGTTATGGCTCTATGCTATATAAGTTTTCAGCATTATTATTATTATTATTATTATTATTATTATTATTATTATTATTATTATTATTATTATTATTATTGTTATTATTATTATTATTATTATTATTATTATTATTATTATTATTATTATTATTATTATTATTATCATTATTATTATTATTATTATTATTATTATTATCATCATCATCATCATTATCATCATCATCATCATTATTATTATTATTATTATTATTATTATTATTATTATTATTATGTTTAGTATTATTATCATTATTATTATCATTATTATTATTATTATTATTATTATTATTATATTATTATTATTATTATTATTATTATATTATTATTATTATTATTATTATTATTATTATTATTATTATTATTATTATTATTATTATTATTATTATTATTATTATTATTATTATTATTATTATCATTATTATTATTATTATTATTATTATTATATTATTATTATTATTATATGTTATTATTATTATTATTATTATTATTATTATTATTATTATTATTATTATTATTATTATTATTATTATCATTATTATTATTATTATTATTATTATTATCATCATCATCATCATTATCATCATCATCATTATTATTATTATTATTATTATTATTATTATTATTATTATTATTATGTTTAGTATTATTATCATTATTATTATCATTATTATATCATTATTATTATTATTATTATTATTATTATTATTATTATTATTATTATTATTATTATTATTATTATTATTATTATTATTATTATTATTATTATTATATTATTATTATTATTATTATTATTATTATTATTATTATTATTATTATTATTATTATTATTATTATTATTATTATTATTATTATTAATGTTCTTCTTCTTCTTCTTCTTCTTCTTCTTCTTCTTCTTCTTCTTCTTCTTCTTCTTCTTCTTCTTCTTCTTCTTATTATTATTATTATTAGTTAGATAAATAGTGAATAGTAATCCCCCCCCCCCCCTTTTCTCGATATCTACTTGAATAATTCGTTGAATCCAAGCCAAGGTCCATTTAATTCTCATTGTTATTTTTGTTTAACCGAGTTTTTTTGAAAATACTCTCCATTAGTATGGGTCTATCTACTTTAAGAAAGAAGAAGTTTGAGGAGAGGAGAGCAAGGAGGAAAGAGAGGCAGCAGATCCAAATACCAAACACACAGTCAAACTATGTGTGCAACAACTGCGGTAGAGATTGCCATGCAAGGATTGGTCTGCTGAGTCACACACGTCGTTGCTCTCAACAAGACTGATGTGACCAAAGCCATACAGGGCGCAAGCCATCGTCTCTTGAGACGGAAGGATGCCTACTACTACCTCTACTACTACTACTACTACTACTACTACTACTACTACTACTACTACTACTACTACTACTACTACTACTACTAGTGCTACTACTACTACTACTACTACTACTACTACTACTACTGCTGCTGCTACTACTACTACTACTACTACTACTACTACTACTTCTACTACTACTACTACTACTACTACTACTACTACTACTACTACTACTACTACTACTATACACTACTACCTACTACTACTAACTACTACTACTACTACTACTACTACTACTACTACTACTACTATACTACTACTACTACTACTACTACTACTACTACTACTACTACTACTACTACTACTACTACTACTACTACTACTACTACTACTACTACTACTACTACTACTATCTACTTTTCCATTTAAACTGCCGTTTTATTAAAGAACACAGTATGTGCTATTTGATTTGATGAACATTGCATTTGAAGGCCACAGGGGAAAATCGATCGAAGTCCGAATGACCCGTACTGTTCTAATGTCACAAAAATTTGGTATTAAAATCAACCAAGAGCTTGGTTTTTATATGCATCTGACTTGTGGTCAAAATATATACGTTTAGTAATTCACATTCAGTTCAATTCATATTATCACGTGGCGTTTTCAATGGGTTTCCAAACTTTAATTTTGATTTTCTCAAAAGCTGAAAAATGTGACTTTAATCGTTTTTCCCCTGTGGTCTTCATATAGATATTGTGTTTTTAAAAACAACGGCAGAAAACAAAATTGAACCATTTTTTACTTCTTTATTTTTCTTCTCCCGATTGTTTTTTTTTTTTAATCTCTGACTTTTTGTTTTGACTGAGTTTTTTTCTGTTATCTTGTTTTATTTTTCCCTTTTCATTTTTATCTTTTGATATATTCTTTTCCGGTACGAGAACTCTGGAAAAACCCATAATAAAAAATTTGGCCAGAAAACTCATCCTTCAAATATCGATCGATTTAAAAATGGCCTTCGTCTTGGCAAAAAGTCTCAAGCCTGGGACTTCGTGATGTAAAAGTTTTCGTCCAAAATTGAAATTTTAAAAAAATGTTTAGTCAGCGTAATGTGCGTCTATGTGGTCTTGTGGTTTGAAACTCGCTTTCGGATCGGAATGGCCTGGGTTCGAGCCTCGCTCGGCGCATAACTGAATCCTTGGAAAAGGCTCTTTACTCACATTCTCTCATCGTACTCAGGTGTAAAATGAGTATCTGGTCGTTAACACCGTTGTCTCTGTCGGAAAAAAAATTGGAATATCACCTAACAGTCTTCAATGTCTCGTTCTCCATGTTACGTGTTGCTGTTGGTCAGGGACCCTTTGTAAAACGATTTGAGCACATAATTTAGTGGATATTACTTACTTACTTAATCCTCTTCGGGCCTTAAGGCACATAGGGCATCCACCAGACATCTCCATGTTTTGCGATCGGCTGCTTTTGCGGTGGCTGTATTCCACGTCAGGCCTGCTTCCTTTAATTCTTTCTCCATGGTCCTTCGCCGGATTATCACCTTGTCGTGGTGGGAGGGCTTGCGTATCTCGAACCTAGGACCTCCAATAAGAGAGAAAATGAGAGAGATCAGACGAAGAGTAATCCATCGGCCCTCCAGGAATGGGGGTTGAGCGTAGGGTTTAACAAAATTTAAAAAAAATAAAATTGAGCTTCTATATAGCGCAATATCCACTTAACGTGCTCAAAGCGCTTTACAAGGGGTCCTTGGTCAACAGCAACATTTAACATGTAGGACGAGACATAACGCCTGTTAGGCGATATTACAATTTTTCGGACAAAGACAACGCTGTTAACGGCCAGGTACTCATTTTACACCTGAGTGCGGTGAGAGAATGTGAGTAAAGAGTCTTTTCCAAGGACTCAACTATGCGTCGAGCGCGAGGCTCGAACCCAGGACCTTCCGATCCGAAAGCGAGTGTCATACCACTAGACCACATAGCCGCACAACAAGCCACCTCATAAAAAGAAAACTGTGACAGAAACAGAAACCTTTAGCGGATATTGCTCTCGATATAAAAGCTCCAGTTTTTTGTTTTTTTTTTTTAATTCAGAACGAACTGGAAACCTAACTATTTTCACCAAGAGAACATCAAGAACCACGAATCGGATTTCGTTGGAAGCCAGCCAGAGAATCATCACTACATTGTGCGGCTATGTGGTCTTGTGGTATGACGCTCGCTTTCGGATCGGAAGATCCTGGGTTCGAGCCTCGCGCTAGGCGCATAGTTGAGTCCTTGGAAAAGGCTCTTTACTCACATTCTCTCACCATACTCAGGTGTAAAATGAGTACCTGGCCGTTAACACCATTGTCTCTGTCGGCTTCAATGTCTCGTTCTCCATGTTACGTGTTGCTGTTGCTTAGGAACTCTTTGTAAAACGATATGAGCACATTTAGTGGATATTGCTCTATATAAAAGGTCAAGTTTGTTTTTTTTTAAATTCAGAACGAACGGGAAACCTAGCTATTTTCATCGAGAGAACATCAACAACTACGAATCGGATTTCGTTGGAAGCCAGCCAGAGAATCATCACTACATCTCATTTCTTAATGATCACCGTCTCAAATCGTTTTTTTCCCCCACACATTCTCAAACCCAAGACTTCAATATTAAAAAGTTTCAGGTCTCCAGATCTTAAAAAATTGATTGACGAGGCTAATTTTAATAGATTTAATCTTTTTTTTTTTTTTTTTTTTTTTTTGGTTGATATTCGAGGTACTCGTAAATGTTTTATGGGCAATTTTTATGAAAGAAGTATTTTACCAAAGTAATTCAGAACGAACTGGAGATCTGGCCATTTTTAACCAAGAGAGTAATAGGCCATCTGAATCGGATTTCTTTGAAAGTCAGAGAGGCATCACTGCATCAACTGATCTCTGAATGTTTCAAAACGGTTTTACACAAATTCTCAAACCTAAGACTTCAATGATAAAGTCTCAGTTATTCAGTGCGGCTATAATGTGGTCTAGTGGTATGACACTCGCTTTCAGATCGGAAGATCCTGGGTTCGAGCCTCGCGCTCAGCGCATAGTTGAGTCCTTGGAAAAGGCTCTTTACTCACATTCTCTCACCATACTCAGGTGTAAAATGAGTACCTGGCCGTTAACACCATTGTCTCTGTCGGCTTCAATATCTCGTTCTCCATGTTACGTGTTGCTGTTGCTTAGGAACACTTTGTAAAACGATATGAGCACATTTAGTGGATATTGCTCTATATAAAAGGTCAAGTTTGTTTTTTTTTAAATTCAGAACGAACGGGAAACCTAGCTATTTGCATCGAGAGAACATCAACAACTACGAATCGGATTTCGTTGGAAGCCAGCCAGAGAATCATCACTACATCTCATTTCTTAATGATAATAATAATAATAATAATAATAATAATAATAATAATAATAATAATAATAATAATAATAATAATAATAATAATAAATGGCATTTATATAGCGCTTTACCCAGTTGTCACAGGCTCTAAGCGCTTTACAGTGATATAAAACAAAACATATTACAGTGAGACAAGTGTGAAGGAAACGTGATACGAATTCAATTTAACAACAACAAAATATGAAAATAATATTGCAACATTATGACGTAAAAAGATAAAACTTTAAGCGAGATTTGAACGTTGTCAACGAATCTGAGCATCTCACGTGTGACGGGAGAGAGTTCCAAAAATGGGGGGCCGAAAATTGAAAAGACTGTTCACCTATTTTACGCAATGGCTTAGGTTTGACAAGGATTGATTTGTCATTGCTTGACCTCAAGTTTCTATTGGGGACATATATGTTTAGAAGGTCTTTAATATAGGAGGGACTGTTCGTGCTCAGGGATTTGTAGACAACAGTACAAATCTTATAGGCAACTCTTTTTTCAACAGGAAGCCAATGATCACCGTCTCAAACCGTTCCCCCACAAATTTTCAAACCCAAGACTTCAATATTAAAAAGTTTTAGGTCTCCAGATCTAAAATAAATTGATTGACGAGGCTAATTTTAATCCATTTATTCTTTTTTTTCTTGTTTTTTTGGTTGATATTCAAGGTACTCGAGGTAAATGTTTTATGGCCAAATTTTTTGAAAGGAGTATTTTATCAAAATAATTCAGAACGAACTGGAGACCTGGCCATTTTTAACTCACTCAACCCTAACACCGACTATATCCGTAGTTTACCCTGGTTACTTTTACCCCATGCCTATTTATTACATTTTTCTGAGACAAATTATAGGCGTAGTATCAAAGTTAATGTTTTTAGTTTTTACATGTTAAGGGAAGTTGAATAAAACTATCTATGCACATGCCCATTTTTAATACATTGTTCCAGATTTGAAAAGTAGCAAAGATCTCTAGGATTGAGTGAGTTAACCAAGCGAGTAAAAGGCCATTTGAATCGGATTTCTTTGAAAGCCAGAGAGGCATCGCTACATCAACTGATCTCTTAATGTTTCAAAACGGTTTTTGCACAAATTCTCAAACCTAAGACTTCATTATTAAAAATTTTAGGTTTCCAGATCTAAAAAAAAAAATGAAAAAAAATGGACGAGGCTAATTTTAATCCATATTTTCTTTTTTTTTTTTTCCTCTTTCTTTTTTGTTTTTTTGTTGCTATTCGAGGTACTCGTAAATGTTTTATGGCCAATTTTTTTTGAAAGAAGTATTTTATCAAAGAAATTCAGAACGAACTGGAGATCTGGCCATTTTGAACCAAGAGAGCAGTAAAAGGCCATTTGAATCGGATTTCTTTGAACGCCAGAGAGGCATCGCTGCATCAACTGATCTCTTAATGTTTTAAAACGGTTTTACACAAATTCTCAAACCTAAGACTTCAATATTAAAAATTTTAGATTTCCAGATCTAAAAACAAAAATGAAAAAAAATGGACGAGGCTAATTTAAATCCATCTTTTCATTTTTTTCTCTTTCTTTTTTTAATTTTTGGTTAATATTCGAGGTACTTGTAAATGTTTTATGGCCAAAAATAAAGATAAAAGAAGTATTTTAACTAACCAGAAACCTGGACATTTTCACCAAGAGAGCAGTAATAGGCCATCTGAATCAGATTTCATTGAAAGCCAGAGAGGCATCACTGCATCAACTGATCTCTTAATGTTTAAAAACGGTTTTTGCACAAATTCTCAAAAACTCCAAAGACTTCAATGATAAAGTCTCAGTTATTCAGTGAGGCTATAAAGTGGTCTTGTGGTATGACACTCGCTTTCGGATCGGAAGGTCTTGGTTTAGAGTCTCGTTCGGCGCATAGTTTGAGTCCTTGGAATAGGCTCTTTACTTACATTCTCTCACCGTACTCAGGTGTAGAATGAGTAATGGCCGTTAACAGCTTTGGGCACGGTTAGTGAATATTTGCGCTATATTCAAGTTCAAGTTTAAAGTTTAGGTTTTTCAGATTTTGAATTAATGAACGAGGGTTATTTTATTTATTTTGTTTTTGAATATTTGAAGTACAAGTTTAACCCTCTCCTTACCAAATACAGAAAAATTATCACATTCATTATGATACAACCAACATTTAACCCTCTCCTTACCAAATACAGAAAAATTATCACATTCATTACGATACAACCAACATTTTTCTTTTTCAAATTTCTTTTGTACATCGTGAACTTTAAAGAAAATGAACAGTGTGTTGTAGAGCATGTTTTACCTAAGAAATTATGCATTGCAGGAACTTACTGCTATTGTGTTTGTGTGAAAAAAAATATCTATTTTTGTGTTAGTTGGGTGTGAAGTTTAAGGTGAAATCCTGAAAATGGTTGGTAGGGAGAGAGATAACGTCCAGAATGAAAAAAATATGTATTTTATCAAAGTAATTCAGAACGAACTGGAGACCTGCCCATTTTCAGCAAGAGAGCAGTAATAACTATGCGAATCGGATTTCTTTGGACATCAGAGAAGAGGCATCGCTACAAGTACAACTGATCTCTTAATAAAAAGGATGATGATACGTTGGCAAGGTTTTGACGGAGGTAACCAAACGCTGCCCGTTAAAGGTTGGTTTACATTTGTCAATAATAATGTGACCTTTCCTCTCAAAATGTTGTTATATCAGGGTGGATAGAATGCTAAAATGTGAATTTATTATTTTAAAATGTAAGTTTTTGGCTGAAGTTTTTTCCTATTTCATCAAACAGAAATAATATTTTAAAAAATAAATTAAAATTGAGCTTTATATAGCGCAATATCCACTTAATGTGCTCAAAGCGCTTTACAAGGGGTCCCTGGTCAACAGCAACATTTAACATGTAGGACGAGACATGACGCCTGTTAGGCGATATTACAATTTTTCGGACAAAGACAACGCTGTTAACGGCTAGGTGCTCATTTTACACTTGAGTACGGTGAGATATTGTGAGTAAAGAGTCTTTTCCAAGGACTCAACTATGCGCCGAGCGCGAGGCTCGAACCCAGGACCCAGGACCTTCCGATCCGAAAGCGAGTGTCATACCACAAGACCACATAGCCGCATAAGATACGATAAGATACGTTATAGAGATTGTGATGAAAACGTTTTTATAATAATATGCCGATGTGAAAATGAAACTTCATGAACATGATCAGCTATGATGTTTTGACAAAACACATTCAATATATAGATAGTTCGATGATGACGTCACTCATGTCTTTGTTATTGTTTTTTGCCATCCGCGTTTATGAGTACCTCTCACTAAACTGTATTAACCAGACTATAAACCTTCAAGGTTACACACAGTTTTGTGTGTTGGCCAGTTTTACTTCCGGATGGCAATGTTGTGAACTTCTTAGCCAAGTGCATACTATCTATATTTTATTTTGCCAGGTTAGATTATCTTTAGTTCAAATATAGCTCTATAATTTAGATGACCTTCAACAGGTTCAAAAACTGTTCAAACCTGAGACCTTATTGAGACCTTTATTTTTAGAAAAAAAAAAAAAAAAGAAAAAGGGGGCAGCGTGGCTCAGCGGTATGGTCTTTGCTTCGTACCCGAAAGGTACCGAGTTCGATCACCCGCCGGTGCTCTGTGTGGCCTTGAGCAAGTCACCTCGCCTTAGCTCACTTTGCGGCGCTGCACTGCAGCTGACGCCTGGGTTATTCCAGTCTTTCCTTGGAATAGACCCTAAAGACAAATTTCCCCTTGGGGATGAATAAAGGGAATTTTTTCATTTTTATTTTTATCTTTATTAAAGAAATATCAGGTTTGAGACTGTTTGACTTGTCTAGTGAGAGCAGTTTTAATCGGTCGGTATTTGAAGTAAAGGTTTTATGGCTGACGTGGTAAAAAAGGTGTTTTGTGAGATTAGGAGGTTATTGTGGCTGATGTGAACTATGATTGATATTTGAATTTGTAGGCTGGCATTTGATATGGTGTTATCATTATTTTGTCATCAGATGGCGTCTGTTTAATAGCGTCATTTGTACTTTTGATAAAAGTACAAATCGCATCTTGTGGGCATTATGATGACTGTGAGGACGGTCATAATGACGACGACGACGACGATGATGATGATGATGGTGATGGTGATGGTGATGGTGATGGTGATGGTGGTGGTGATGGTGATGATGATGGTGATGATATAGGTGGTGGTGGTGATAATGATGATGATGATGATGATGATGATGATGATGATGATGATGATGATGGTGGTGGTGGTAGTGATGATGATTATGATGATGATGATGATAATGATGGTAATGATGATGATGGTAATGATGATGATGACGACGATGATGATGATGAAAGTGAAGATATTAGTGGTGATAATGAAAACAAAAAATAACCATGATCAATTGTAATTATAGAGCATATTCACTATCTAGCTCAATGTGCTTCACACTGCTTCATAACAATAACCACAAATGAATATCAACAACAACAACAACAAAAAGGCCAAGAAAAAATGCCCCACTGCCGATATTCCCCTTAACTCCCTCAACCCTAACACCGACTATATCCGTAGTTAACTCCCTCAACCCTAACACCGACTATATCAGTAGTTAACTCACTCAACCCTAACACCGACTATATCCGTAGTTAACTCACTCAACCCTAACACCGACTATATCCGTAGTTAACTCACTCAACCCTAACACCGACTATATCAGTAGTTAACTCACTCAACCCTAACACCGACTATATCCGTAGTTAACTCACTCAACCCTAACACCGACTATATCAGTAGTTAACTCACTCAACCCTAACACCGACTATATCAGTAGTTAACTCACTCAACCCTAACACCGACTATATCAGTAGTTAACTCACTCAACCCTAACACCGACTATATCAGTAGTTAACTCCCTCAACCCTAACACCGACTATATCAGTAGTTAACTCACTCAACCCTAACACCGACTATATCAGTAGTTAACTCACTCAACCCTAACACCGACTATATCAGTAGTTAACTCCCTCAACCCTAACACCGACTATATCAGTAGTTAACTCACTCAACCCTAACACCGACTATATCAGTAGTTAACTCACTCAACCCTAACACCGACTATATCCGTAGTTAACTCCCTCAACCCTAACACCGACTATATCCGTAGTTAACTCACTCAACCCTAACACCGACTATATCAGTAGTTAACTCACTCAACCCTAACACCGACTATATCCGTAGTTAACTCACTCAACCCTAACACCGACTATATCCGTAGTTAACTCACTCAACCCTAACACCGACTATATCCGTAGTTAACTCACTCAACCCTAACACCGACTATATCAGTAGTTAACTCACTCAACCCTAACACCGACTATATCCGTAGTTAACTCACTCAACCCTAACACCGACTATATCCGTAGTTAACTCACTCAACCCTAACACCGACTATATCCGTAGTTAACTCACTCAACCCTAACACCGACTATATCCGTAGTTAACTCACTCAACCTAACACACTATTCTAGTTAACTCATCAACCCTAACACCGACTATATCCGTAGTTAACTCCCTCAACCCTAACACCGACTATATCCGTAGTTAACTCACTCAACCCTAACACCGACTATATCCGTAGTTAACTCACTCAACCCTAACACCGACTATATCCGTAGTTAACTCACTCAACCCTAACACCGACTATATCCGTAGTTAACTCACTCAACCCTAACACCGACTATATCCGTAGTTAACTCACTCAACCCTAACACCGACTATATCCGTAGTTAACTCCCTCAACCCTAACACCGACTATATCCGTAGTTAACTCACTCAACCCTAACACCGACTATATCCGTAGTATACCCGGGGTTACTTTTAACCCATGCCTATTCATTACATGTTTCAGAGACAAATTATAGGCGTGGTGGTATCAAAACTAATGTTTTTAGTTTTCGCACGTTACTGATAGTTGAATAAAACTATGTAGTCTCCATGCTCATTTTAATACATTTTTTTCCAATTCAAATTTTGAAAAGTAGCAAAAATCTCTCGGATTGAGTGAATTAACCCTCTCCATACCAACTACAGGAAAATCGTCACATTCGTTATGATTCAATGAACGTTTTTCTTCATCAGATTCATTTTATAATTCACATAATTTGGAGAAAAATCTTTGTTATAGCCATAGGGACTTGATGCTGTTTTGTAAAGCTCGTTTTTCTGTCACAAAATCATGTATAATATGTTCTGGAGAATAAGATAAAGGGAGTAAATCTGACTCATGAATTAACAACACAAAATAGACGACGTTTCGGCCTTTGGCCTTTTTTCAAGTAAACACAAAATACATATATATTTATATTAGCTTGTCATAATGATATAGGCGAAATGTGTAAATGTGTTTGTGTATGTGTGTGTGTGTGTGTGTGTGTGTGCAGTGGAAGATATATATATATATATATATTGAGTCGTGTTGGATACAAATATGGTACGAATAGTGCTCGACATGTAACAATGGTGTAGACTGACACCGACATTCCGGTAAATATTAAAATTATATATATATATATATATATATATATATATATATATATATATATATATATATAGTTGAGGAGGTTATTGTGGCTGATGTGAACTATGGTTGATATTTGAATTTGTAGGCTGGTATTTGATATGGTATTATCATTATTATGTTATCAGATGGCGTCTTTTAAATAGCGTCATGTCTACTTTTGATAAAAGTACAAGTCGCTGATAAAAAATTATATATATATATATATATATATATATATATATATATATTATATATATATATATATATATATATATATATATACGTGCGCGAACACATACATAGTGTATGTGAATGTACTCTAACGATATGACACCATTAATTACATATTCAAGATTATTTTATATTTTACATAATAATAATAATAATAATAATAATAATAATAATAATAATAATAATAATAATAATAATAATAATAATAATAATAATAGTAATAATAATAATAATAGTAATAATAATAATAATAATAATAATAATAATAATAATAATAATAATAATAATAACATGCGCATAAACAGTCACGTCACGCATTTCTTATTCAATTCGTGGCCTAATCAGATTGTTCATAGTAATGGTTTTACAATTTTAATGACAATGTGTTTGTGGACATAA
>NC_088360.1:144128435-144138435 GCF_034508935.2 Berghia stephanieae | reverse complement strand
CGCCGCCCGGCAACGGCGGCCATCTTGGTTGTAAACAAAGAAAATCATTACTTTTTATTCTTCATGATTGCTAGAACTTTTCATATGTCTTGTGATCAGAATGTGTAAAAGTCAAAACATGATCAAATTTATGTTTTTTTCCCCTCTGGATACACTTTTATGCTCCCCGGAGAAGTATTTCATATGGGCGTCCGCCATTGTTCCGATAGTTTAGAGCCAGTGTTACTAAGTTACCATGCGTCATTATGAAGGAAGTGACGTTACGACGGTTGAAGAGTATTCTATTCGTTTTGAATAATATATTGGTATTTTATACCAGTCGATAGAAGCAATTCTAATCACTTGGTTATTTATATTGGTCTAGAAACATTTTACATTGTCAATTCCGTGTTTAACATCGGTTGTAAGAGATAGCCCAAGGCCATGTAAACATAATGTTCAATGTTACACGACGACGCTATATCAGCAGTCTTTCATGTCATGTCGTTAATACATAATGCATATTATCGCGTTATACACGAGTTTTTACACGAGATATGGGGAAGAGAACAAACATGGCGCCATGCGTACAGGTTAAAAGATAAGAGAAAATAAAAATTTACAAGTGATAGATATCATTATCAGTCGGTAACGGAACGGAAGTGTTTGCTACATGTTGTACAAGTGACACGATCCACTTGTCTTGTTACCCAGAGATAGGGAATGAAATTAGCGGAAGAGTATCGTCCCTTGATTGGACGTCACCTTACAGAGAGAACGTCAATTTGGTTTTGAAGTGTCTCAAGCCGCTTTCACAGGAAGCTAGGACGAGAGACGCATGCGCACAACCAACATGACGTTCTCTCTCTACTAACTTTTCCGCCGGTGACGTCACAGACTATGGGTGACGTCTAATCAAGGGACGCTACTCTTCCGCTAATCTCATTCCCTATAGGCATTTATTTATGAACAAAGTTGAGCCAACTTGTTTTTATTAAGTAATGGTACGTTTCTGCCATTTCATGCAAAATTATTATCCACAGAGAACGGTCAGTTTCCGGCGGTGTCTTATGCCGAATTAATTGGATTTAATAGTCTGATGTCACCAGCAGCTTGGTTCTAAACAAAGAAAATCGGTACTCTTTATTCTTCATGCTGGCTAGAATTTTTTTCACATGTCATGTGATCAGAGGGTATAAAAGTCAAAACACGATCATATTAAAATTTATAATGTTTTGCTCCTCTGTTTACATTTTTATGCTTGTCGTTGCTACTACTACTACTACTACTACTACTACTACTACTACTACTACTACTACTACTACTACTACTACTACTACTACTGCTACTACTACTACTACTGCTGCTACTACTAATACTACTACTACTACTACTACTACTACTACTACTACTACTACTACTACTACTACTTCTACTACTACTACTACTACTACTACTACTACTACTACTACTACTACTACTACTACGACCACCTCTCTTTTTATAAAGCTGGGAGCAAAACTGGCGACTTGGTCCTAAAACGGTCTGCAAGGGAAATAACTAAAACATCACGAAGAGCATTAGGCAGTTTAATAGAAATATGGGAACGTTTTATATAAATTTGTTGATTTATTATTATATTCTGTTAAACAAAATCTGTTTTAATGGTGAAAAAGTGAGGATACATCTGGTTGACAAAAACACCTGCCGACACTAAATCAATTCACGATCAGTGATCATCTTATTTTACTTTATTATAATATACACTGCCAAATCACATTTTCTCAATTTTAGCCAGAAACCTTTTAATTCAAATATTGATTATTTAAAAAAATGGCCATCCTTTTGTCAATAAGTCTCAAACCTGAGAATCCAAATAAGTCTCAGGTTTATTTGAGCCAATCCTATTTGACAAGTTGATAGTTGACCGATATTTGAAGTAAAAGTTTAATGGCCAAATTTAGAAGAAAAAAAAAAAAACTTTGTTTCGTTAGAATCTGGCAGTTTTATGAGAGACTTTGAGAACTATTTTAGTTTCCAAGTTTGTTTTATCATATTTTCTTTTCTCATTCATGGTAGGATTTCTTCTGATTCTATGCCATTCAATACTCACTTCACATCTCCAATATACCAAAATTAGGATTAAGTGTTTGTGCGAAATCTGCATGCATGTGCAGCATGTGTGAATGCATGCCTATTGTGAACGGATAAGCGCTAAAATACTTTGATGATATGGTATCTCTTATCATAGTACTCGTCTCTATAACAATATCATTATGTCTAACTATTTTAACGAAATCTATTTTTAAAATTTTGCCCAGAAAACTCGTCTTTCAAATATCGATCGATTAAATCGAACCTAAGCTTGTCAAAAACTCAAACTTTGGACTTCAAGTAAGTCTTAAAGGAAGTTCAATGTCTGAGACATTTTTTGACGAGATGAACGAAGTTCAACCGATCGATTTTAGGAGGCCGAGTTTTCCGTGTCAATTTTTTTATAAAATGTGTATTTTCATAGCACGGGGGTAAAGATGGATGTTATGGTCCATCCCTTGACCCCTTTGTGATTGAGATACCCCTATAAACACGATATACCCACATTATAAAATGATTGAATGGGTTTATTTATGGGATCTCCACTCACTCCATGCACTGGATTAAACCTGCACCTTCTCTTCATGGTTTTATTTTAGGCGGTTTTTGTTTTTAAGTTGAGTGTGATGATGATGATGATGATGATGATGATGATGATGATGATGATGATGATGATGGATGATGATGATGAAGATGATGATGATGATGGTGATAAAGGTCTTTCATTCAAAGAGGAAAAAAACCCCCTAAAATATTAAATAAAAGCTTTTAAAAACACAAACATTTATATATTTCACTTTTAAAGACAAATCGTATTAGAGTATATTCTTTAGAACGTGAGCGAGCATCTGTAAAGGCCCAAACAGAGTGGACGCGGACGCGTCGCCGACGCGTTGCGCTTTCGGCGCGTGGGTTTTGACGCTTTGATTCCGCGGCGCTTCCAAGACGCCTTTGCGAACAGAGTGGAAGCGTTGCATTTTCTGTGCATCTTTTGTCACTTTGACTTTTGGTTGACCGATGACAATGGAGGAAGAACGTGTTCTTCAGTGTTTGATGCTACGATGGTTAAGTAAACGGCGAAGATATAGGCGTAGATATTGGGTCCATAAAATAAATCAAAGGCGAAGCGTATATGGTGAGTACCACCATCTTATAGACGAAATACTGTCGGACGAGGAAAGATGTATTCGATACATTAGGATGAAACCCTCAACTTTTCAGCTGTTGTTAGACAAGATTGGGCCTTTCATCACAAAAAGAACGACCAATTTCCGAAAGCCTTTGCCGCCAAAAGAACGTCTGGTCATCACTTTAAGGTAGGTTTAATTATGCATTAATATGTGTGTTGTTCTATTGTGTAGTGGTTAACTTCAGATGCTTGGACAGGTTCGATTCCCTGCTTCGTTGACCAGATGTTTTCACCCCACTCAAATGCAAAATTAGTACCAGGTCATTGTGTTTGTCCGCACAAAAATTTGTCTCAGGTCTGACAAGCTGCTCATATTGTCCATAATGTTGAGGGTTGCTGTTGGCTCGAAAACCCATGTAAAGTGTCTTGAGCATGTACAGTGCTAATACGCTATAAACACTCGCATTCAGGAGAAATAGGGACTGTTTGTTTGCTTCTTGGGGGTTTTAGGGCACTGTCCTGGTCAAAACTATTGTAATAGCGCCCAAAATTCTGCTTATTGTGTGTCCTAAATGTTACACGTGCTTTGTCCGTCAGGAGTAGCACTGTAAATAGCATTTATCAAAGGGGTGTTTGTTTGTTAAGGGTTTAAGGGCACTTGCGACTTACTTAGGTCATATAAGTGCCCCTGTGAAAAAGTAAGAATGACAGCAATGATTTGTTTGTTGAGGGTTTTAGGGCACTTGCGACACAATAAGGTCATATAAGCGCCCATGGGAATAAGTAAGAATGACAGCAGTGAGTAAAGAAAGCGGTGAATCAAACATGACGAGACAATGGGGGTTTGAAGGGATGATTTACAATAAAATATCATCCCTGGACACCACAGAGATCCTTTTAGAATGGGACAAGACAGCAAACGATGCCCTCCAGCCCCAACAGAAAAGCTCCCAGCAGGCACAGACCTCAAGAGAAAAGACTGGGTGGCGTTGAACAGAGCTAGAGCAAAGGTGGGAAACACCGCCACCAACCTCTTTAAATGGAAAATCTCACCGGGCACTGAATGCCCATGCGGTCACCCCAGACAGACCATGGACCACATCCTGTCCGAATGCTCGCTGGGACCTCACTGCACCAATGCTGACCTGAGGGAAATGCCTTTGCGTTTTAAGGCGCTGTAGGGAAATACCTGTGGTATGCACGACTCAGGACATCCAACCTTATCTTGATTTATTTCTTTTGTCACTCTAAAACGTGAGGGTGTAGCATTTCCGTCGTGTCTTAGAGTCTGATCTTCGACATCCCCAATTTAATCCCTGACGTTATCGGAGCTGCGAATGGCCATTGTCTCCATAGACCATGGTTGACTTCGTGACGATCCATCCATCGTACGCGCTTTGTATTCATTTAGGGGTGAACATGTTTAGGGGGAGAAGAACATTAAATTACAACACCCACCCCCATTTCGCCTCGAGTTTTTTCATGATTCATGCGAATAGGGATGGTAAAGATAGTGACTTTTAATTTCATCTTCAGTTCTGCTGTAAGTCCGTGGTGGAGAAGGACGTTTTGTATTTTCTGTTGTGAAAGTCCATAGTAACGTTCTATCACGGCTTCTAACTCCTGTCTCTGTTGTGAGACAGTATTACCAAACAGAAATTAATGTTGTTTGATTTCTTTTGAGTAGTGCTCTGTTGAGATCTGGCCTTTCTTTAACTTTTTTGTGACTTTACCTGACCATCAAGTCACCTTTATGTGACTCATTGTAACATCAATGAACATTGACTATAACGTATAACCTTTAGTAACAAGAACTGAAACCTATTACTTAATGAACAAAAACAAGAACTGAAATCTGTTACAAAATAGACATAATAACTTACTGTGACCTCTACATGATTTGAAAAACAATCCATTGTTTGATAACTGCATTAGACATTGTCTGGAACCTAATACATTGGTACTGTGTGTCATTCATCTGGACATTTAGCTCATCAATAACCCACACTTGGAATAACACACAGGCAACTACAGCACGTAGAATATCATCTTCACACAGACGGAGATAAGTTGGGGACCCTGAGGTCATACAAACTAAATAATCATGTTTTTCTATCATTATTCATATATCATTTAGCTTTATATTCACATCATTCACTTCTATCACCAACTCATCATATCTGTCAATCATCAATTATTTTGACATTTATCCTTTTATCACTGACTATATTATCAATATCATAATTCTACTTAGAAGCGTCATCTTGATGACATTCATTACATCAACATCATCATCATTATCATCATCCACCATACCATCTTGATTCATCTGCTATATTCAATCATATACATTTCATTTATATCCAGCTCATTACATTAATTAATAAACACTTCATATCATATACACTTAAATCTCGGACTTGTTGTGTTCATAATTTGTGAATCTTTGGCAGTCAGCCTCACCCCCCCCTTTTATTTTTTTTTCTTATATAAGTGTCGCCGTCTGGGTCCGAACCGTGCACACTCGTGCCCTGACCGTGTGACATAATTTGGTGGAGCTGCCGGGTAGGATATCTGATTGCCATTGTTTTTGCATATTGTGAATTGATAAGTTTTGAGACACACATACATCTATACACACCAAGAGTAATTGTATAATTGCAGTTAAGCTAGCACTTCGCCACGAGCTGTTTTAAGGACGAACAGTTTTGAACCTAGTTCCTCTTCATTCAGATATATTGTTTCAGTCGATAACACAGGTTACATGAATCTTGTTACCCCCCCCCTCCTGTTTCTATCTATTATATAGATAATCCACTTTAATCTCTCTAAACACCTCTCCTCATTTCATTGTCATCCACAGTCTCGGTGATTATTCAACCTTATCAAAGTTATTCTTTTGCTCTTCCCTATAGCGACGCCATTGGCTGTCTACGTTTTCTATTTGATTTTTCATTGTATAACATTTTAGTTTACTGCCGTCTCTGCCGACATTCCAGTTCCTAACATGAGTACTAGCATTGAAAAGTTAGCTAAGATTGGATCATCTTTGGGTCTCTCCGGAATAGATTTGAAAGACTGGATAGAGAAGACTATCAAAGATGAAGACGACAGAAAACAGAGAGAACTTGATGCAGAGAGGGCAAGGGCGGAAAGAGATATGGAAATTGAAAGAGAGAGGGTTAAATTAGAGACGGAAAGGTTGCGAGAAGAAGACGACAGAAAACAGAGAGAATTTGAGGCAGAGAGGTCAAGGGCGGAAAGAGATATCGAAATTGAAAGAGAGAGGGTTAAATTAGAGACGGAAAGGTTGCGAGAAGAGACAGCACTGATAACTTTGCGATTGGAATTGCAGCAGAGGAAAAATGAAGGCAGGGAAGAGGGAGCAATCGGAGGTCAGGCGGAAAGTACTAGTCACATGAAAACTATTAGACTACCAAAATTACCACCTTTTCATGCTGCCAATGATAATCTCCACGACTATCTTCAAAGATTCGAAAGGTATGCGCGAGTAAATGGATGGGAGGAGGAAGATTGGGCCACCCATCTCAGCGCTCTCCTTACTGGCAACGCCTTGGAAGTATACAGTCGCCTATCCGACGATGAGGCCAACGACTACTCTATCCTGAAGGCAAGCCTCCTCAAGCGATATAATTTAACGGAAGATGGATTTCGCGAAAAATTTCGCAAGTCAAGACCGGAGTCGGGAGAAAGCATTGAGCAGTTTAGTAACCGGATTAGCAGTTACTTCAGCAAGTGGGTGGAAATGGCAGGAAAGAACAAGGCAGATGCCGGTGACATAATTGATCTCATTATTAAGGAGCAGTTGATGGACATTTGTGGGCGAGAGCTCCTCGTGTTTGTCAAAGAAAGAAAGCCCACAGATGTGAGATCAGTCGTGGATCTGATCAGCCAATATATGGATGCTCACGGCTCAGCAGGTGCCTTCACGAGATCAGCACCAATCAGAACAAAGCAAGAGATTGACTCGAAACAAGTTAGGCCAGAGAATCTCAACCAGAGAGTATTTAGCGGACCGCCTAGGAACGGTCCAGTCACATGTCACATTTGCAAAAGAGCGGGACACATTGCCAGAGATTGCAGAACAAAACCCGGACTGGCCGCATTAACGGTCATTACATGTGACTACTGCAAGAAACGGGGGCACACTTCGAAAGACTGCCGGAAGAGGCAGTTTGATGAGAAGAGGCTACAACCTCCACAGGTCGCCTCAATGTCAGCACCTAACTACACTAATGAAGATTCAAAAAAATGCAGCCACGGGCACCTACAACTGATGTGCGGCTGCACACTCCCAGTAACGTCGGCCTTATGCCTGGGCCACGAGGGACGAGACAAGAATATGCCGGTAGCCAACGGCTTACTAAACGGCCGACCGGTGACTGTACTCCGGGACAGTGGATGCAGTTGTGTGGTGGTCAAGAAGGGCCTAGTTGACGGCAGTAGCAGGGGAACACGGAAAGTCCCGGTCCTACTTGCTGACGGCACTGCTAGAGGGACCACGACGGTGGACGTCACCATTGACTGTCCATATTTTAAAGGTGAAGTCAGTGCGGTGGAAATGGAACACCCACTATTTGACGTCATCCTTGGAAACATACCAGGGGCGAAATGTCCTGGTATGTGTAACAAACGTTCTGTGCGAGCAGTCGAGACACGAGGCTCAAAGCACAAGAAGACGAAGAAGTTAGTGACGTTACCTGCCCCAAAAATTGACGTGACGCCTGCATATTTAAAGGCTCAACAAGAAGCTGACACATCAATAGCTAAAGCTAGAGAGTTTGCAAGCAGCGGTGAGAAGAAAATCACCAACAAGATAAGTAAACAGTGGTATGCATACGAGGACGGAATCCTGTACCGCCACTACACTTCGCCCAAGGTACACCATGGAAATCCAACGAAACAGGTGGTGCTACCGAAGGGACTGCGTATCACAGTCATGCGGCTCGCGCATGAGGGTGTCTTTGTTGGACACTTGGCGGCCAAGAAGACAACAGAACGCATTCTAGAAGCGTTTTATTGGCCGAGCATTTGGACTGACGTGCGCAAATTTTGTCGTTCATGCGATGTATGTCAAAGGTGCGTACCGAAAGGTAAAACACAGAAAGTTCCCCGTCAGGAGATGCCCTTAATTTAGACTCCATTTCCGCGTGTTGCTGTCGACCTCGTGGGGACGATCATGCCGGCATCAGACAAGGGAACCAAGAACCATGGTCCGGACTATTCAGCCAGGCAAGCTGATGAAGACATTGCTCAGGCATTTCCTGGTCTTTTAGACATAATCCAAGATTTTGTCTTAAGTGGGGGGCTGTAAGGAAATGCCTTTGCGTTTTAAGGCGCTATAGGGAAATACCTGTGGTATGCACGACTCAGGACATCCAACCTTATCTTGATTTATTTCTTTTGTCACTCTAAAACGTGAGGGTGTAGCATTTCCGTCGTGTCTTAGAGTCTGATCTTCGACATCCCCAATTTAATCCCTGACGTTATCGGAGCTGCGAATGGCCATTGTCTCCATAGACCATGGTTGACTTCGTGACGATCCATCGATCGTACGCGCTTTGTATTCATTTAGGGGTGAACATGTTTAGGGGGAGAAGAACATTAAATTACAACACCCACCCCCATTTCGCCTCGAGTTTTTTCCATGATTCATGCTAATAGGGATGGTAAAGATAGTGACTTTTAATTTCATCTTCAGTTCTGCTGTAAGTCCGTGGTGGAGAAGGACGTTTTGTATTTTCTGTTGTGAAAGTCCATAGTAACGTTCTATCACGGCTTCTAACTCCTGTCTCTGTTGTGAGACAGTATTACCAAACAGAAATTAATGTTGTTTGATTTCTTTTGAGTAGTGCTCTGTTGAGATCTGGCCTTTCTTTAACTTTTTTGTGACTTTACCTGACCATCAAGTCACCTTTATGTGACTCATTGTAACATCAATGAACATTGACTATAACGTATAACCTTTAGTAACAAGAACTGAAACCTATTACTTAATGAACAAAAACAAGAACTGAAATCTGTTACAAAATAGACATAATAACTTACTGTGACCTCTACATGATTTGAAAAACAATCCATTGTTTGATAACTGCATTAGACATTGTCTGGAACCTAATACATTGGTACTGTGTGTCATTCATCTGGACATTTAGCTCATCAATAACCCACACTTGGAATAACACACAGGCAACTACAGCACGTAGAATATCATCTTCACACAGACGGAGATAAGTTGGGGACCCTGAGGTCATACAAACTAAATAATCATGTTTTTCTATCATTATTCATATATCATTTAGCTTTATATTCACATCATTCACTTCTATCACCAACTCATCATATCTGTCAATCATCAATATTATTTTGACATTTATCCTTTTATCACTGACTATATTATCAATATCATAATTCTACTTAGAAGCGTCATCTTGATGACATTCATTACATCAACATCATCATCATTATCATCATCCACCATACCATCTTGATTCATCTGCTATATTCAATCATATACATTTCATTTATATCCAGCTCATTACATTAATTAATAAACCCTTCATATCATATACACTTAAATCTCGGACTTGTTGTGTTCATAATTTGTGAATCTTTGGCAGTCAGCCTCACCCCCCCCCCCTTTTTATTTTTTTTTTCTTATATAAGTGTCGCCGTCTGGGTCCGAACCGTGCACACTCGTGCCCTGACCGTGTGACAGCATCTATATGATCGAAAAATATTTTTAAAAATTGAGCTTTTCTATAGACGGACGAGAGA
>NC_088360.1:144108435-144118435 GCF_034508935.2 Berghia stephanieae | reverse complement strand
TATATGTCATCGCTTCTAAATATAAACACAGATCGTCAACCCAATTAGCAGGCCTTATTTATCAGTGTCAGTCGCGCAGTTCTGTCGTTCTTCTAAAACAACTCCAAAAAGCACGTATTCACTATTTTTGTCCAGAAAACTCGTCCTTCCAAAAATCGATCGATTTGAAACGACCCTCATCTTGACAGAATCCCCTCAAACCTGGGACTTCATGAAGTTCCAGATTTAAGAATTCTTGCCAAAGTGAGTGGTCATTTTAATCGATCGATATTTACTTTGAAGGACGATTTTTCTGGCCAAAATTGTTCATACTTGCTTTTTTTCAAAGTACGCCAGAACTAGTTATTCGGCCTGTGTCCAGGTGAGATAATGGGCTGCTCACCTTCATACCTGCCTACCTTAGCCACGCAATCTTGAAATATATCAAACTCGGGTCCAAGACGGTGCCAGATCTGACTTACTTACCAGAGCCTTTATCAGGTATTGGTGCTATTCGTTTAGTTACAAAAAAAAAACAACAAACTCTTAACATTCGCCAGTCGGATATATCGTTCCAACACAGAGAACAATGTGTAACCAGAGACAACGATATAGATAGAATGCGCTTGGCCAAGGAGTTCACAACATTGCCATCCGGAAGTATATCGGACCAACACACAAACTCTGTGTAACCATGAACTTTTATAGTCTGGTTAATACAGTTTAGTGAGAACAACTCACAAACGCGGATGGCAAAAACAATAACAAAGACCAGAGTGACGTCATCTTGGTTCTATCTATAGATAGTTCGAAGATGATGTCACTCAGGCCTTTGTTATTGTTTTTGCCATCCGCGTTTGTGAGTTGTTCTCACTAAACTGTATTAACCAGACTATAAAAGTTCATGGTTACACAGAGTTTGTGTGTTGGTCCGTTATACTTCCGGATGGCAATGTTGTGAACTCCTTGGCCAAGCGCATTCTATCTATAGACATTATGCGCTTGGCTAAGAAGCTTATAACATTGCCATCCGGAAGTATAACATACTATCTATGGTCAGTTCAGTGAGCATTACTCATAAACGCGGATGGAAAAAAATAATAACAAAGATAGGAGTGACGTCATCTTCGAACTATCTATATATTGAGAGGCGAAACGTCTGAAGCGGCAATGCAATGTAGTTTTCATAGTTGACGATACGTATCGATGTCAGTTCGTGTCAAGTCGGTAAATATCCTCTTGCTCATAGTGTTTGTTCATTACCTGTTTTTGCAGCTTTCTATAGATAGAATGAAGTTGACGTCACTCCGGCCTTTGTTACTGTTTTTTTTTTTGCCATCTGCGTTCATGAGTAATTTTCACTAAATGTATTAACCAGACTATAAACGTTTAAGTTTACACATAGTTTTGTGTGTTGGCCAGTTTAACTTCCGGATGGCAATGTTGTGAACTTATTAGCCAAGTGCATACTATCTATAACAGACCAACACACAAAACTCTGTGTAACCATTACCTTTTAGTCTGGTTAATACAGTTAAGTGAGAATTACTCGTAAACGTGGATGGCCAAAAAAAAAAAAAAAAAAGAAATAAAAAAACAATAACCCGAGTGACGTCAATTTCATTCTATCTATACTTTTTGTGTATTTATACGATTTATATAGCGGACAGAAAAAGTGGTGTGTATTTTATTTAAACACATACCATCAATACACAAATGCCATGTTTACCGATTTGACATTGACACCCACATACGGAAGGAGCCCCTAAATTGATTCAGTAGTCTGATGTCACGCCGCCCGGCAACGGCGACCATCTTGGTTCTAAACAAAGAAAATCATTACTTTTTATTCTTCAAGCTGACTAGAACTTTTCTTATGCCTTGTGATCAGAATGTGTAAAAGTCAAAACATGATCAAAGTTATGGGGTTTTTGTTCCCTCTGGATAGGCATTTATGCTCGCCGGAGAAATATTTCATACGGGCGTCCGCCATTGTTCCGATAGTTTAGAGCCAGTGTTACTAAGTTACCACGCGTCATAAGGAAGGAAATGACGTTACGATTGTTGAAGCGTATTTCACGTCTCCATATTTTCATTTAAGTCTCGGGTGAAACCTAAACCGGTAGTGATCTGACTGAGAACTACTCATAAAAATGGCTGGCTAAAAACAATGAAAAAGACCCGAGTGACGTCAACTTCATTGACTCTATATCGCAATTTGAAAAAAACCCGACAACATTGTGTTATTCAGTCTGTTGTTTCCAATAGTTCATCAGATAAAAATTAACTCCCCCTCCCCCATCTCCCCCCCCCCCCCTTCTTTTATTTCATGACATTATTATTTGAGAACACGATTACTTAATCATGGAATTTTCAATACAAGGAAAATGTAAGGGAGACAAGTACCTATGTTAATCATTTTCCAAATCTGAAAAATAGACCAAACTAGTTTTAACAAATTTGGCCAGAAAATTCGTCTTTTAAGTGAGGATCGATTGAATTAACCCGCATCTTGCCAAAAAAAAATTTTTTTTCAAACCTGGGACTTCCAAAAGTCCTAGATTAGATACTTTTTTTTTTACCAAGGTGAGGGTTTTTTAATCGATCGATATAATTTAAAACACGAGTTTTCTGGCCAAATTTTTTAAAAACTTGTTTTTTTTGAAAAATAACGAATATTATTATATGGCAAAGATGTCGTTCGTGAAGTTACAAGTCGACAGCCCTTAGTCACCTTTCTGGTGACCATTGATTTTCATTAGAAGTATTCAGATAGATGAGACTTCTCCCTGTACTAATTACACGCCATTCTCTCTGTTTTCGGTCAACGAGGCCTAGATATGTTAAGATATAATCAATATTATCGTTAAAAAAGAACCAAAAAAAAAACAAAACAAAACAAAACAAAAAAAAAACAAAAAAAAAAAAACAACAACAACCAAAAAACCCCAAACAAAAAAAAAAAAATAAAATTAACCCCCAAAACAAAACAAAAAACAACAAACAGACATAAAACAAAATACAAAAACAAGAACCCCCCCCCCCCCAAAAAAAAAAAAAAAGAAAAAAAAAGGAAAAGAAAAAAAGAAAAACAATCAAACCTTCCCCCACCCCCATCTCAGAAAATAAATAAATCGGATTGCATTTATGATAATATAAATAATAATCTTCATTAAACAGCTTGTCCTAAGAGCTTCATAGTATTTTTAAAGATCTCCTGATTGTTGTAAGCCGTACTATTAACACAATGGACGAGAAATGCAGCGTGTTAAGCGCTAATACATTTTTTTTGCATGTTTGCTGTTGAACTCTAAGGGATATAATCAAAGTACACACAATTGCAGGTCTGATAATCGAAGGCAATTAGGGGCTTGTTTTAACATTGTTGTAGAGGAGAATATTTTGCGTTGATTTGAAAGTGTACATTGCAATTAAGAAGATGACACTTTGGGTTACCAGACCTGAAAATAGCCAATAGGTACACGTTGGATAGAATTGAACGAGGGAAGTTTGCACCATAATACGTATGTATATTACTAATATACTATAGCAGTTTTGTGGACTTGTGATATCTTACTCAACTTCTGATCTTCGGGTCCTTGGTTCAAGTCCCACCACATTGCCATCGGGAAGTATAACGAACCAACACAAAAAAAAAACTATGTGTAACCTTGAACGTTTGTCGATAGATAGTATGCGCTTGGCTAAGAAGCTCATAAATTTGCCATCCGGAAGTATAACGGACCAACACAAAAAAACTATGTGTAACCTTGTAACGTTTGTTTATAGTCTGGTTAGCACAGTATAGTGAGAATTACTCATAAACGCGGATGGCAAAAAAAAAAAAAACAATAACAAAGTCCTGAGTGACGTCATCTTCGTTCCAACTATAAGATCACACGGTCGCAAGTTGTTATTGCATTTAATAGATAGTATGCAGATGGCGTCACTCAGGCCTTTGTTATTGTTTTTGCCATCCGCGTTTGTGAGTTGTGCTCACTAAACTGTATTAACCAGACTATAAAAGTTCATGGTTACACAGAGTTTGTGTGTTGGTCCGTTATACTTCCGGATGGCAATGTTGTGAACTCCTTGGCCAAGCGCATTCTATCTATTGATTTGGAGTTCCAAGCTACCCGCGGGTAGGTCAGGTGTCGGCTTCAAACAAAGCTTTTGACACACCAGATTTGACACCGACTTAACGAGCGTGTTAAGTGATTCGTTGTCAGCTGACATGCAACAAAGCACTCACGCACAAACGATAACATGCATGCAAAGGGAGATAACACCAGCAGTGGTGATTGTGCGTGGAAGAGTAAGGGGAGATTAGTCAACACCACCGTCTTGTGTGTTATAATATTCTGACTTGAATCAAACAGAGTTAGTTGCCAGATTGGGTGACAATAGTCGCGAATTTGGCTACTTTTTCATTCTGTTTGCGCCAAAAATTATAAATTTGCGACTTTCGACTTTTTGGGGCTATTTTTTAAATCCTTGTCTGCAAATGTTGAGCTATGTCTTAGATATTATAACTAAAATATTAAGAACAATCATAAAATAGCTTTACAAAAATCGTTAGATTAACAAAAACAAACTTGACAATAAAAAGGCTAAAATGTATCTGAGACGATGTGATAGGACAAGTTATATTCATCCATCGGGGCGGGGTGAATAGAGGAATAATGAATATTGCGACTTTTTTCCCTTTATTTTGCGACCTTTAGTTTATACCTTTGTGGCTTTGCAAAAAAAATATCTGGCAAGCCTGGAATGAAAGTGGCGGGAGCAGTCTCGGAGAGTCTGGTGGGAATTGGCCAAGCGGGTTAATTGGGACGATATATAGTATGCGCTTGGCGAAGGAGTTCACAACATTGCCATCCGGAAGTATAACGGACCAACACACAAGACAATGTGCAACCATGAACTTTAATTGTCTGGTTAATACAGTTTAGTGAGAATCTTGTAGCCGTGGATGGCAAAAACAATAACCAAGACCTGAGTGATGTCATCTTCGTTCTATCTATAAACATGCTAGATAGCAGTTAGTAGTTTAGCTGGTCTGGCAAGCAGGGTTGACGGTTCGATTCTACTTGATGATATTATGTGTGGCATGCATGATAGTCAGTTTTCAACATATAGGCCGAAGGTTCGTATCCTGCACTGCTACTGGCCAAAGTGTGTGCATTTCACCTCAACAACCACCAAGCCCACAAAAAACTTAACATCAAGTGGAATGGCCAGACATTAGAGTACAACTACCACCCAGTGTACCTCGGAGTGACGCTTGATCGGACTCTGTCCTTCAGAGAACACGTGAGGAAGACCAAGGCAAAAGTGTCCACGCGTAATGCCCTCCTTGGAAAGCTGGCAAACATGAACTGGGGAACTGACCCTAAAACTCTAAGGACCACAGCATTGGCCCTCAGCTACTCAACTGCGGAGTACTGCTCAGCTGTATGGGCCCGATCATGCCATGCCTCCAAGCTAGACCCCGAGCTCAACAACGCCTGCCGGATCATAACGGGCCAGCTGAGAGCAACACCATTACCACTGGTCTACCGTGCAGCAGGAATAGCCCCACCACACATCCGGAGGGAAGCTCATGCCCAAATACAAAAATACAAACAGGAAATGGACCAGAGACACCCCCTTCATGACCACAATTGCCCCAAAAGCAGGCTCAAATCAAGAAAAAGCTTCCTCACAGTAGAGAGCCTTCACCCAGACCACTCAGCATTCTTCCGCCTGGACAAATGGGTAGAATGGGACAAGACAGCAAACGATGCCCTCCAGCCCCCAACAGAAAAGCTCCCAGCAGGCACAGACCTCAAGAGAAAAGAATGGGTGGCGCTGAACAGAGCTAGAGCAAAGGTGGGAAACACCGCCACCAACCTCTTTAAATGGAAAATCTCACCGGGCACTGAATGCCCATGCGGTCACCCCAGACAGACCATGGACCACATCCTGTCCAAATGCTCGCTGGGACCTCACTGCACCAATGCTGACCTGAGGGAATGCAACCAGACTGCCCGGGACTGGCTGACTCACTGGCGCGACAAGATATGATGATGACTGGCCAAAGCAAAGTTCAGCCATTGAAAAAGGGATTTTACTTTATTTTCTCGTAGTACTCAGGTCTGAAATGAGGTGCACCTAGTTGGTTAATGCGTTGATTTTACCTCTGTCCTGAGAAACAAAAGATAAAACATAAACGAATGTTACGAAGCAATTATAGATTCAGTAACTAACATAAGACGAAAATATTTATTATGACTGTTAAATTTTTAGGGTTTCCCTTTTATCTAAATACATTATTTGATTGTTTGTGAAAACAGACAATTAGTCTTTTCCTTAATATTATACGCAATCAATTTGAGCCACCCCGTTTTACCACATGCAACACACCGACACTCCCGCACTCTAGAAAAATCACACGTTTCAATATATATATATATTGACCTGAAAACTTTTCGTTCTAATATCGATCGATGTCAATGACCCTCGTCTTGGCAAAAACTCTCAAACCTACAGCTTTGCGCAAAGTCCCAGGTTTCAGCGTTTTTGCCATTTCGTCATTTCAATCGATCGATATGCGAAGGACGAGTTTTCTGGCCAAAGCTTCAAATGCGTTTTTTTCTCACAATTATACCATAGACAGACAGGTATACGAACGAAGAAGTGTTGGAGAAGGTGAGAAAGGGAAGAATATTGATAAATACCATCAGAAGAGGCATGTATGTTTCTGGGAAATGTGTGGAGAAGAGACGGAATAGAAAAGTTGGTAACATCTGGGATGATCGAAGGAAAGAGAGCTAGAGGAAGACAAAGAATGACTTATCTAAATAACCTAAGAATGGCCAAATGTGATTTTAAAAGCAACACAGATTTCATGCGCACCGTAGAGGATCGTGATACGTGGAGACAGCTGACCGGCCACGTGCTCATGAGCACAAGTCACCATGGATGAATAGATAGTTCGAAGATGACGTCACTCAGGTCTTTGTTATTGTTTTTTGCTATCCGCGTTTATGAGTAATGCTCACTGAACTGTATTAACCATGGAAAGCTAGTTTATCGCAAAGTACTTTCCGCCAGATACCAAGCTATCCAACCACCTGATGTGTGGACGGAGGAGGGAAAAAGAGGATGGGTTCAGGAAAAAATCGGTTACATCTAGGATCGATACTGGAATGTGTAAACCGAGTACTCTACCATTGATCGAGATTTAACTTAAAATAAAATCGACATAAACAAAAGGTAACAAAACAACAACAAAAAATTAGAGAAAATGAAATAAAAACAAGATAAATAAGTAAGTCAAGAAAGAAAAATAAAAAAGAGAAAAGGAAAAAAAAAAGCAAACAACACAATATAAACAAAATAAATACAAAGAATTCAATATAAATTATTTACGAGTATCTACAGCATTCTTATTATTTTTTGTTCTACTTAAAAGGGCAGATTATTATAGTTGTCTGTGTTTTTTTTGGAATCCGACCAGGTCTGATATATGATATCCCAAATGTGTTATGGGCTCATTGTTACAATGGGAATATTCTCAAAACCAACGCAAAATAACAAATTTCAAACCAAACTCATTTCTGCGTTCAATTATAAGACTTGCTAATGTGCTCTTATGTCGTCTTGTGGTATGACACTCGCTTTCGAATAGGAAGGTCCTGGGTTCGAGCCTCGCTCGGCGCATAGTTGAGTCCTTGGAAGGAAAAAGGCTCTTTACTTACAGTCACTCAATTTACTCAGATGTAAAATGAGTACCTGGCTGTCAACAACGTTGTCTCTCTCTCTCTCTCTCTCTCTCTCTCTCTCTCTCTCTCTCTCTATCTCTCTCTCTCTCTCTGTCGAAAAAAAAGTGTAAAATCGGCTAACATAGCTCGTTCTACATGTAGCATGTTGCCGTTGGTCAGGGACCCTTTGTTGTTAAGCGCTTTGAGCACGTTTAGTGGGAATTGCGCTATGTAAAAGCTCAAGTTTTTATTATAAAAATATTCTGTGCACTTCAGTTTAGATCTTCAATTGACAATATCGATTCTAATCTTAAATCCCAGTCCACTATATCAACGAAACTGACCATATAATAAGATTATAACTGCCTCATACAAACACTGCCATTCACACTCTGAATAAAACTCATTATAAAAATATTGGCCAAGAAACTCATTCATCAAACCTTGATCGATTTAAATGACCCTCACTTTGTCAAAAACTCTCAAACCTTGGACTTCAAGAAGTCCCAGGTTTAAGATTTTTTGATAACACAAGGGGTCATTTTGATCGATCGATATTTTAAGGATGAGTTCTCTGGCTAATATTTTGATAAAATTTCTTCACAATACGACGACAGAACAGTGGTCAGATTGAGTAAACAATAGACAGGGAAGTCTCTTCTGGGTGTCTGGCTATCTTGGTCATTCTAAGAGGTCACTGACCGCTCGGCCATTGACGTCATAAACACAATACACTGTAATAATAATAATAAGCAATGGGCTGTGTGTGGCCCGTATCATAATATCGCCGATTATATTAAAACTTGGTGTAAAGTGACGATGATATATACACAGGACTTGATTGAGTCAAACTGGTTTTGATTATAGTGCGATTATCCTTTGCGACAATCGGGTCTTATGACAGAGTGGATTAGATAAAGGAAATAATGATGATAATGATAATGAAAATATAATAACAACAATAGGAATAATAATAATAATGATAATAATAATAATAATAATAATAATAATAATAATAATAATAATAATAATAATAATAATAATAATGATGATGATGATGATGATGATGATGATGATGATATTGATGATGATGATGATGATGATGATGATGATGATGATGATGATGTTGTTGTTGGTGATGATGATGATGATTGATGATGATTATGCTGATGATGATGTTGACGATAATGATGATGATGATATTGATGATGGTAGTAATAGATATTGCATTTTACACCCTTGCTAGGAAAACTCCATTTTCAAAATAAATTATCATAAGCCATAAAGGTGAGTTTTTAATTGAAAAGCCCAGTACTAAAAGTACTAAAGTCACATGTTCATGTTTTTAGCTAATCAGTGATAAACCTAAATCATAATCACATCAGTTTACACTCATCAATTTTGTTCATGATGAACACAAAGTACTAAAGTCACATGTTCATGGTTTTAGTTAATCAGTGATAAACCTAAAGTATAATCAAATCAGTTTACACTCATCAATTTTGTTCATCATGAACGCAAAGTACTAAAGTCACATGTTCATGTTTTTAGCTAATCAGTGATAAACCTAAATCATAATCACATCATCATCAGTTCACACTCAGCAATTTTGTTCATGATGAACAATCTGAGTCCCCAATCTCAATACGACAATATTATTTTATATATAGATAGTTCGAAGATGACGTCACTCAGGTCTTTGTTATTGTTTCTTGCCATCCGCGTTTATGAGTAATGCTCACTGAACTGTATTAACCTGACTATAAACGTTCATGGATATACACAGTGTTGTGTGTTGGGCCGTTACATTTCCGGATGGCAATGCTATGAGCTTCTTAGCCAAGCGCATACTATCTATAGGTACTCTTTTCAAATCTAACTTCCTGTTACTGAAGTACTTTTATCACTTCAATATGATTCAATAGTCTGATGTCACGACCGCCCAGCAATCAGCAGCTTGGTTCTAAACAAAGAAAATCAGTACTTAATAATTCTTTATGCTGGCTAGAACGTTTTCACATGTCATGTGATCAGAATGTATAAAAGTTAAAACATGATCAGATTTATAATGTTTATCTCCTCTGGATACACTTTTATGCTTGTCGGAGAATTATTCATAAGGGCGGTGATGGCGATAATGGTGTCCGCCATTGTTCCGATAGTTTAGAACCAGTTACTATGCGTCGCATTACGAGGGAAGTGACGTCACGACTGTTGAACTCTATTTAGATTTACTTGAAAGCTGATAATGAGTCATCACTTCTAATATTCTAGGG
>NC_088360.1:144103677-144105835 GCF_034508935.2 Berghia stephanieae | reverse complement strand
AATCTCAATTGTTCTATAAGCGGGAGGTTGATGCAGTAAAAACGGTACTTAAAGGCAATCGTTAAAATTGTTTCCCCCTTTTTCAATTTGGTCACCATTAGCACTGATTGTTATTATAGACACAAAGTTGCATTGGTTAGAGAGTATTGTATTTCCATTACAACAATGAGCCCATAACAACTTGGGTTATCAGACCTGAAAATATGGACACGTCGCTCTAAAGCTATTCATAAGAGCTTTGTTCATTAACCAAAAAAAACATACACCGTTAGATAAGGTCCAGACGCGGCCCTTTTTGTTTTTTCAACAAGTCGTTTCCAGCTTGACAAGACAAGATGTTAGGTGGACGAGACAACACACTAGAAGGACACGGAGAAATGAAAAAAAAAAAAGACTCCGAGATCACAGGGAGGGAGGCAGGACGGACGATTATGACGGTGATTGCGACTAAAGGTCGGTTCACATTCACCGTCACTGCACTGTAATCCATCCGATCCGTTCATCAACTTTGTTTTTTTTTTTTGGTTTTGTTTGGGTTCCGCTCTGTCTGAGCGACGCAAAGTCGACTAGTTACTTCGAGATGGCTATTCACTCATATTATTCTCTCACCGTACCCTCGAGTAAAATGAGTACCTGGCCGTTGACAGCCTTTGTTTTTCTCTGTTAGAAAAAAAAGTTGTAATAATATATCAGCTTAAATAAATTTATTTTGTATTAATCTTGCATTTGAAATTCAGAGGAATGTAGAGCGTATTTCCTATGAGATCAACCTCAAGGTCGACCTTTGATAGGGACATAGTCTGGAATTCTAAACCCGGGACTACAATTGTCTTATAGTATCTTTACGCCAACAAAACAGTGTGACCAGTTGGCTCTGCTGTAGGATGTCTCGTCTTGTCGCAAAACTAAAACTAAAACTAAATAAATAAATAAATAAATAAATAAATAAATAAATAAATAAATAAATAAATAAATAAATAAATAACTAAATAAATAGGTAAACAAATAAACAAATAAACAAATAAATAAATAAATAAATAATTAATTAAATGAATAAATAAATAAATAAAATTCCCTTTATTCATCCCATAGGCGAAATTTGTCTCTAGAGTCTATTTCCAAAGGAAGACTGGAATAACCCATAATGTTGCAATACTATTATCATATTTTGTTGTTGTTAAAAATTGAATCGTATCACTTTTCCATCAAACTTGTCTTACTGTAATATGTTTTGTTTTATATCACTGTAAAGTGCTTAGAGCCTGTGTTACTTATATAGCGTTTTACCCCGTTACAACGGGGTAAAACGCTATATAAATGCCATTTGTTATTACTATTATTATTATTATTATTATTATTATTATTATTATTATTATTATTATTATTATTATTATTATTATTATTATTATTACTATTATTATTATTATTGTTATTATTATTATTATTATTATTATTATTATTATTATTATTATTATTATTATTATTATTATTATTATTATTATTATTATTATATCGGTCGCAGAGGATAATATGGAGGGCTTACGGACCATGGGAATTGTTTCAATGTAGACAGGCCTTTAGACTAGCAACCAGAACGGGAATTATTTAAATGTAGACAGGCCTTTAGACTAGCAAACCAGAACGGGAATTATTTCAATGTAGACAGGCCTTTAGACTAGCAAACCAGAACGGGAATTATTTCAATGTAGACAGGCCTTTAGACAAGCAAACCAGAACGACATCATCAGCAGCATCAGCATCAGCATCAGCATCAGCATCAGCAACGACGACACCAGCCGTCTCGAATATCCTTTTGTTTCACAAGTGAGGATACATAATGTTATTATTACAACGCACTTGTTATTGTCACAATAAATGTCACACAGGCCGCCAGACCGCCAAAGTAATTTACGGTAGTTTGGAAAAATGGCTTTTTATCAAATTGGCCAGAAATTGGTTTTACCTCCTCCTAATATGTGACCCAACGTCTCAAAACGGTATTAAGTCGGGATGACCCAGATGCTAAAAGTCAAATTAAAGGTAAACTGGACAAAATTATGAATTATTGGTATTCAGCAACCTGAAATATGATATTCGTTCTAGACCACATAGCCGCACAACGCCTTAAAGATCTTTCTGATTTTAAATCAGATTTTAT
>NC_088360.1:144091177-144098677 GCF_034508935.2 Berghia stephanieae | reverse complement strand
AGCATTATTATTGTTATTATTACTATCATCATCATCATTATTATTATTACACCAGTGTTGCCAGATTAAATTTTCAAAAAATGCCAAAAGTTTGAAAAAAAAAAAAGCCAAATTGTTCCATGAATCACTTTTTTTTTTTCACTCTACTAAAATACACACCGCACAAGTAGATAGAGATTTTATTGTTTTTATTACTATTATTATCATTTTGTTATGCCGCAGTTAGTTACGAGTCAGGTTCTTATTAATCTTATGAATGTGCCAATACGCATTAAAAGTCGTGACGTCACTTCCCTCGTAATGTCGCATGGTAACTTAGTAACTGGCTCTAAACTATCGGAACAATGGCTTAGGCCCTCATGAAATATTTCTCCCACGAGCATAAAAGCGTATCCAGAGGGAAAAAAATAAATAAAATTTTAACATCTTTTGAGTTTTACACATTCTGATCACAAGACATATGAAAAGTTCTAGCCAGCATGAAGAATAAAAAGTACGATTTTCTTTGTTGGCTGGGCGACGTGACATCAGACTATTGAACCCAATGGTATTATCATTTGAAGATCATAAATCGTAAGTTTCGTGTAATTAATTTTAATTTGTCTCTAAGGTACGTAAAATTAGGTGATGTTTGCGAAATGCATTAAATAAATTGCAGATGAATAAATAGTAATTAAATAAATGAATAATTAAAAAAAATGAAGACTTACAAAAATAAATAGTCGAATAACTAAATAAATAAATAAATAAATAAATAAAATAAATAAATAAATAAATAAATAAATAAATAAATAAATAAATAAATAAATAAAAAATAAATAAATAAATAAATAACTAAATAAATAAATAAATAAAATAAATAAATAAATAAATAAATAAATAAAATAAATAAATAAATAAATAATTAATAAATAAATAAATAAAAATAAATAAATAAATAAAATAAAATAAATAAATAAATAAATAAATAAAATAAATAAATAAATAAATAAATAAATAAATAAATAAATAAATAAATAAATAAATAAATAAATAAATAAATAAATAAATAAATAGATAAATAAATATATCAATCAATGAACTCGAAAAATGCAAAATGCCAAAACCATCTTTCCATGTTAAATACCTTTCCAATTATTTGGCTTTAAAAACGCCAAACTTGCAATCGTGTAATACATTACTCTTTGTGGTTAGCAGCACAATCACTGCCTTGTACATTGTCATGTCAATTTTAATTTTAATACTGTTCAAAGGTCAACGTTTACGTAGACATTTTATTCATAGACAAACGAGTCGTCTTATTTGACATTATAATGTGTCTAAGATTATATATGTGGCATTGTTAATCTTGCCATAATTATTGTTTAACCTGGTAAAACGACGCTTTTAAAAGAAAGAAAAAAAATGGCAAGAAAATTTTAAACTTCATTCATATCGATATATCAAAGTGACATTCATCCAACCGACGTTCACTTATTTGTAGGTCGGATAACCCAATTCCTTATAGGCCCATTGTTGTAATGGACATCTGGAAATTTGGCCAAAAACAAGGACACAAAACTCACACCAGATCCAATGGTGATGCGATGTTTACCGGAAATGACTAGATACATATATTTGGCTGGAGAATTTCAATCTGATATTATTAATTTAGCAGACGTGTTTAATTAATTCATCGTGAAAGGTCGTTCTCACACCTTTCCTGGTATGGTAATGCCATGATGAGATATTTCATAATATTGGTCAGTAAATCACAATCGATCCATCAGCCTCTCAAAAGTTCACATTGTTTCATAAACTTTAGCTTGAGATTTTATATAGCGCAATCTTCACTAAGAGTGCTCAAAGCGCAATGACCAAAATCTACACTTAACATGTCCCGTCCTACGTGTTAAATGTTGCTCTTGACCAGGGACCCCGTGTAAAGCGCTTTGAGCACATTTAGTGGTTATTGCGCTATATGAAGCCATAAAAAGGAGAGATTTAAGATATTAATGAATGGTAGGCATAGATAGACAAAGGATGACTATAGAGCAATCGTGCTTTAATAACAAGTAACTAGTAACCCAAGTATTTGGCATAACTCCGTCACTTCCGGTCATCCGGTTGCTCTGATTGGTTTACGTTCATCGAGTGCGTGAATGAGCTTGTATTACTTATTACTACGATGGTTAGGAGTGATGGATTGGATTGTACTCACTGCTGATTAGGTGTCACTTATATGATGTCAGCCTGTCTCACGACTCAAGTAATGATGAGTACGATTTTAATTGAACGATGAAGGCGAGCAGAGGAGCTTTTGTTGTGTAGAATGTCTGAAGACGATGTCACTGACCGATTTGTTTTTGTTTTGTCGACCATCAGACAGAAAGGTGATCACTTCACATCCAAATTGACGTTTCCTCCGCTTCCTCTTGTTGCTATAGTTAGTATGCGCTTGGCTAAGAACCTCACAACATTGCCATCCGGAAGTATAACGAACCGGCACACAAAACGATGTGTAACCTTGAACATTTATAGTCTGGTTAATACAGTTTTGTGAATTGCTCATAAACGCGGTTGGCAAAAAAACAAAAACAAAGATCTGAGTGACTTCATCTTCGTTCTATCTATAGATAGTATGCGCTTGGCTAAGAAGCTCATAACATTGCCATCCGGAAGTATAACGGACCAACACACAAAACTATATTGATCCATGAACGTTTATAGTCAGGTTAATACAGTTCAGTGAGCATTACTCATAAACGCGGATGGCAAAGAGAAATAACAAAGACTGGAGTGACGCCAACTTCATGCTATCTGTATGTACGAGAAGATGTTCACCGACTCGAAATGGCAAAATCTTGATACGCTTCGTCTTCTATATAGATAGTATGCAGATGACGTCACTCAGGCCTTTATTATTGTTTTTGCCATCCGCGTTTGTGAGTTGTTCTCACTAAACTGTATTAACCAGACTATAAAAGTTCATGGTTACACAGAGTTTGTGTGTTGGTCCGTTATACTTCCGGATGGCAATGTTGTGAACTCCTTGGCCAAGCGCATTCTATCTATAACAAACACCTTTTGCTACTCTCGAAATTTCCTCCTCTATATTTCAGTTTCGCCTTAAAAGTGTCCACGATGGCATCAGCCTCTTATGGTTCTCACACTACTATGTTATGACGATCGACCCAATCAGCAAAGTCTGGTCCGCATTCGTGCACCGTCGCAAACCCGCAGGGTAGCATCGTCACAACACCGTTCGACTAGATGCTCTATGATGGTTCCACGATGGCTGCCAGTCTTTGAGAATCGTTGTAGGTTGAGCAGCCAAATGCTTACTAACTTACTTACTTACTTACTTACTTACTTACTTACTTACTTACTTACTTACTTACTTACTTACGTTCTTTCTTACTTAGGCCGCCCTTGGGGCGCCCAACATGCGCCACAAGTCTTCGCCATTCTGTCCTGTCCTCCATGAGTGTACGCAGCTCCCGGGTGTTGTCCATTCCTGTGTCATCTAGCAGACAGTCAATGTATGTATGCCAAATAACAACAACAACAACAACAAAAAAAAGCATTATATTTCACAAAATCAAAAGAAATTCAATGATTTATTATTTTTTGATCATTGACTGAACAGACAAATAGTAAAGAAGTGGTAAATATTTTTTTAAATGACTGAAAAAAAAGAAAATAAAAGAAAAAAACCCGCTCCAAAATCCCCAGAAAAACGAACAATCAATTAAACAACACAAAAGACAGAAAAAACAACCCCAGCAAAATAAAAAAAAGAAGAAGCCAAACTAGAAAACAAAACAAAACACCACCACCACCACAATCTCAACCGCCGTCGTCACAACCACCACACCACCACAACAATCACCACCACCACCTACACCACCACCACCACCAACAACAACAACAACAACAACAATAACAACATCAACAACAACAATAAAAACCATTTTTAAACCCTCCCCCTCCCAAAAAATCTGAATCAATAAAGCTCAGATCACGTCATGATAAGGGTGAGTGAGTTACCTACTCCACCACCTACCAACTAAAATTATTGCTTTCTGATCGTACGAAAGCCCCCCCCCCCCCCCCCTACTATCTACGCTTGATCCTTGAAAACATCAAAAGCATTCTTTTATAAAGCAAGACTTATAAACATAACATCACTTTTATTGCCTCAGCCTGCTGGCATCGCGCGCCAACAATAAATGTTTGACGCCCAAATCCAGCAGTAAAATCAACCTCCCTGACCAACAACCAACCAACCAACCATTGATAACATAAATGTGAGCCTTCGCCTCAAAACGGTATTAAGTCGGGATGGTTAAGATGTTGAAAATCGAATTTATAGCCAGAAATATCAGACTTGTGTTGAGTTTGTATGTTTTATTGAGGAGAGTTTATACCATGTTTTAGAGTGCCGATGTCAACAATTTATATTTTTGACCAGTTTTAACATTAACTTCACCTTTTAAGCATCTGGTTCGTTCGTTCCGACATAATATCGCTTTGAGACGATAGGTCACAAATATGACTGATCCTCTCATAACGGTATTAGGTACGAGAGTACATTATACTTAAAATTGAATTTTATGCTAAACTTAAGATATTTGTCATAAAATACAAGCTTTCATTGACTGGGAGTGATCTTTGAAACTGTAACTTCAAACGACGTAAATTTGTAAAATCAATTTCATGTTCAATTTTTTTTAAATTTCTGAAAATAAACGCTTTTGTTGAAAAGATCAAGAGTGACCTTTGAACTTGTACCTTCAAGCAACATAAATGTGACCCATCGTGTCAAAGGTGTATTATGTCAGGATGGCTAGTATCCAAAAAAGGGATTTTAGAACTATCTACAGATAGAATGCGCTTGGCCGAGGAGTTCACAACATTGCCATATAACGGACCAACACACAAACTCTGTGTAACCATGAACTTTTATAGTCTGGTTAATACAGTTTAGTGAGAACAACTCACAAACGCGGATAGCAAAAACAATAACAAAGGCCTAAGTGACGTCATCTGCATACTATCTATAGGAAATATAAAAATGACTTTACTCAGTTGTTTGTTTTTACCACCTTATAAACGTTTACGTTTACAGATAATATTGTGTGTTGGTACCAATCATAATATGACAGTATTCATGGGTATTATAAGTATAGATAGAATGCGGTTGGCCAAGGAGTTCACAACATTGCCATCCGGAAGTATAACGGACCAACACACAAACTCTGTGTAACCATGAACTTTTATAGTCCGGTTAATACAGTTTAGTGAGAACAACTCACAAACGCGGATGGCAAAAACAATAACAAAGGCCTGAGTGACGTCATCTGCATACTATCTATAAGTATAAACACTTACCATAGTATATATTTACCTACTCAAATATGAGGGTATATGTATGTGTTGTAGGTGTTGAGTGTATGAGTTTATATAATAATAATAATAATAATAATAATAATAATAATAATAATAATAATAATATAGTCTTTGTGTGTTTGTGTTTGTGTGTATGGAAAGGGGAGGGGGGGGGGGGGTGTGTGGGGGGTGGGGGTGGTGGTAATAATGTGTGACCTGTTAGTTTTGGAATAAGATAAACAAACCCGTTTTTCAATGGGATCATAAGAATCTTATCGCCGTCAGTTTATTACTGTGAATATCGACACCCCTTTGAAGCTGCGATTTAGTTTCCAAACATATCATCATCATCATCATCATCATTGCCTTTTTCACCCTGGGTCAGGGTATAGGCCACAGACAAACAGTTTCCATCCTTCTCTATCCTGAGCAATCTTTTTAATCTCCTTCCAGGTCTTACCACTTTTCTGTATATCAGCTTCTTTAATTCTTCTCCATGTTCCTCGTGGCCTTCCCCTTGATCTTCTGCCCTGGGGGTTCCAGTCCAATAATTCGAAGCTGCTTGTTTGGCGAAGACGTCATCGGGTCAGCAGAGTCCTTTCGGCTTTGTCTGTTGTCCTTCATCTTTGACAAACATATCAACAAACATAATAATCTCATCATCATCACAATCTTTTATTATTATTATTATTATTATTATTATTATTATTATTATTATTATTATTATTATTATTATTATTACTGGTGACCTGTCGACACTAAATGGTATCGCGTCCAGATAAACCATGTGGTATGTATGACACTCGCTTTAGGGTCGGAAGGTCCTGGGTTCGAGCCTCGATGGAATATTGTAGTGTATTTGTGTTTTAATTGTTTTTATTTGATTGATTTTGAGGCCAAGAAGTTCCGTGTTTGGTATTATGTTCATTTTTTGCTTATTACTTAAAACAAAACAAAACAAAACAACTTTTACTTCAAATATCGGCCAATTAAATTAATGGATCCCTTCATTGTCAACATAAAAATGGTTGAAATTGAATTTGAGACTTTAAACCAGGTTAGCGGCCATTGAAATCAAGCAATCGATGTATCAATACGCTTCAACAGTCGTAACGTCACTTCCTTCGTAATGACGCATGGTAACTTAGTAACTGACTCTAAACTATCGGAACAATGGCGGACGCCCTTATGAAATATTTCTTCGACGAGCATAAAAGCGTATCCAGAGGGGAAAAAAAAAAAACCATTATAAATCTGATCATGTTTTGACTTTTACACATTCTGATCACAAGACATATGAAAAGTTCTAGCCAGCATGAAAAATAAAAAGTACAGATTTTATTTGTTTAGAACCACGATGGCCGCCGTTGCTGGGCGACGTGACATCAGACTATTGAATCAGCCTTCCTCACCATGTTTTATATAAATTTGGGTAGATCTGACCTCTGATGTCATCAGAGATCTGATGTCGCTAAGTTCGAAGATGACGTCAATCAGGTCTTTGTTATTGTTTTTTTTGCCATCCGCGTTTATGAGTAATGCTCACTGAACTGTATTAACCTGACAATAAACGTTCATGGATACACACAGTTTTGTGTGTTAGTTCGTTATACTTCCGGATGGCAATGTTATGAGCTTCTTAGCCAAGCACATGCTATCTATTAAACCCATCTTCATAATCTCTCTTTCTGCAATCCTTTCGTTCATTATTTTCTCACTCTTTTTTTCCCTTGTTGTAAGGTGCTAATATCCCTCGCCCCTCTCTCCCGCCCCTCCCTTCTGTTGTCTCCTATTCATTGACACTATAATATAAAGTTATGATTAAAGATTGCATTAAATTATAATAATTAATAAATAAATAAATAATTTTCCTTTATTCGTACCCAAGGGGATCTTTTTTTGCGGAGCATATATTATGGGTAACATCTGGGATGATCGAAGGAAAGAGAGCTAAAGGAAGAGAAAGAATGACTTATTTAAATAACCTAAGAATGGCCAAATGTGACTTAAAAAGCAACACAGATTCCATGCGCATCGCAGAGGATCGTGATTCGTGGAGACAGCTGACCGGCAACGTGCGTAAGAGTACAAGCCACGATGGATCATGATGATATTATGGGAGTTTACTGG
>NC_088360.1:144053677-144086177 GCF_034508935.2 Berghia stephanieae | reverse complement strand
TATTTCGGTTCCTTGTCCTATTAATGAGAAAGCAATGAATTGTGTTGTTTTTTCTCTCCTTTTATTATTCATTAAGAAAAAACGAAAGAGGAAGAGAGTCAGTTGTGGTATGGTCCATAAACAATAATAGTGATTGGAATAACTGCCAATTATCATTATTATTATTATTATTATTATCATTATTATTATTATTATTATTACTATTATTATTATTATTATTATCATTATCATTATTATTATTATTATTATTATTATTATTATTATTATCATTATCATTATTATTATTATTATTATTACTATTATTATTATTATTATTATTATTATCATTATCATTATTATTATTATTATTATTATCATTATCATTATTATTATTATTATTATTACTATTATTATTATTATTATTATTATCATTATCATTATTATTATTATTATTATTATTATTATTATTATCATTATTATTATTATTATTATTATTATTATTATTATCATTATCATTATTATTATTATTATTATTATTATTATTATTATTATTATTATCATTATCATTATTATTATTATTATTATTATTACTATTATTATTATTATTATTATCATTATCATTATTATTATTATTATTATTATTATTATTATTATTATTATTATTATTATTATCATTATCATTATTATTATTATTATTATTACTATTATTATTATTATTATTATTATCATTATCATTATTATTATTATTATTATTATTATTATTATTATTATTATCATATTATTATTATTATTATTATATTATTATTATTATTATTATTATTATTATTATTATTATTATCATTATTATTATTATTATTATTATCATTATTATTATTATTATCATTATTATTATTATTATTATTATTATTATTATTATTATTATCATTATTATTATTATTATTATTATTATTATTATTATTATTATTATTATTATTATTATTATTATTATTGTTATTATTATTATTATTATCATTATTATTTATTATTATTATTATTATTATTATTATTATTATTATTATCATTAGTAGTAGTAGTAGTAGTAGTAGTAGTAGTAGTAGTAGTAGTAGTAGTAGTAGTAGTAGTATCACTATTATTATTATTATTATTATTATTATTATTATTATTATTATTATTATTATTATTATTATTATTATTATTATTATCATTATTCTTACTATCCTTCTTCTTCTTCTTCTTCTTCTACCTCTTTTTCATAATTATTGTCATTATCATAATAATCAATATTCCGCAGTTGAACAAAAACGCTGATTTTACAGAATTGTACATAATTAGATATTAGTACCAACTCTCATATTATAATTATTATATCCATGAATCGTCTTTTTAATTCAACCGTCGATCAACAATTTCTTCTTTCTCCGCCTTCTCCATCTCTAAATAATTAATGAACCTACTTTTTTCATGACTCCCCGCCCATTTTCCTTCCCCGATCGTGTCTAATGTCGCACTAGCTTTGTCAATGTTCGATATGGAGCGATTAGTTAAAAGGGAATGTGAATTACAAAATACAAATGTATACGCACTTCATTTAACCGTCTCCTCACCAACTATAGGAAAATCGTCACATTCGTTACGATACAACCAACATTTTTCTTCTTCAAATTTCCTTTGTACATCATAAAATTTAAAGAAAATGAACAATGTGTTGTAAAGCATGTTATGCTAAAGAAATAATGTATGACAAGAACTTTACTGCTATTGTGTTTGAATGATAAAAATATATTTTTGTATTAGCTGGGTGTGAAGTTTTGGGGAAAAAATGGCTGAGAGTTAAAAAGCAATCGCCAAGCGCCATCTTTATTCTTCTTCTTCTATGTCGGACGAATAAACCAAGGGGCATAACTACAGAAATATGTCAATAAAGGTCAAAAAGTAGGAACGAAGTTTCTCTCTCTCTCTCTCTCTCTCTCTCTCTCTCTCTCTCTCTCTTTTTTTTTTCTTCTTTCTTTCTCTCTCTCTTTCTTTCTCTCTCTCTCTCTCTTTGTTTTTTTCTTCTTCTTTCTTTCTCTCTCTCTCTTTCTTTCTCTCTCTCTCTCTCTCTCTCTCTCTCTCCATCTCTCTCAAACCCAAAATAAAAACAAACAAAAACAACAACCCCTCCCTCCCCCAAAAAACACAAAAACAAACAAAAACAAACAAACGAACGAACAAAACAATACAATAACAAAAACCTAAGTGACATCAACTTCGTTCCATCTATAGAGACAACTAATTTACTAACACACCTAACTAGTCTAATCGTGATCAGAATTAGAGAAGGTATTGTTTCTTCTGACCGACTTATCACGACTTGTAAACCCAACACCTATGGCTGTTCTGTATGTCCACTCCTTTATCACAGAGATGGATGGAAGTAATTACTCACGATTCCTATAGTATAATCTATCTAGCTGCATGCTAGAGTGAAGGGTACCCGAGTGCTAATCGTAATTGGATTCAATAGTCTGATGTCACGTCGCCCAGCAACGGCGGCCATCTTGGTTCTAAACAAAGAAAATCATTACTTTTTATTCTTCATGCTGGCTAGAACTTTTCATATGCCCTGTGATCACAATGTGTAAAAGTCAAAACATGATCAATTTTATGTGTTTTTTTTTCCTCTGGATACGCTTTTATGCTCGCCGGAGAAATATTTCATATGGACGACCGCCATTGTTGTTCCTATAGTTTAGAGCCAGTGTTGCTAAGTTACCATGCGTCATTAGGAAGGAAGTGACGTTACGACTGGTGAAGAGTATTGCTGTGTCATTCTGATCCATTTTCAAGAAATGGGAAAGAATCGGATTAAAGTTTAACCATTTAAAAGCCGGTGTTCGTTTTATCTAGATATCGTAAGACTTTGTGATCTTGTGGTATGACAATTATTATTATCATCACCATTATTGTTATTTATTATTATTATTATTATTATTTTTATTATTTATTATCATCATCATCATCATCATCATCATCATCATCATCATCACGATCATCATCATCATCACCATCATTATCATCATCATCATCACCATCATCATCATCATCATCATCATCATCAGCATCATCATCACCATCATCATCATCATTATTATATTATCATCATCATCATCCTCATCATCATCATCATCATTATCATCTTCTTCATCATCATCATCATCAGCAGCATTTTCATCATCATCATCATCATCATCATCATCATCATCATCATCATCATCATCATCATCATCATCATCATCATCCTCCTCCTCATCATCATCATCATCATCCTGCTCCTCCTCCTCCTCCTCATCATCATCATCATCATCATCATCCTCCTCCTCCTCCTCCTCCTCCTCCTCACCATCATCATCATCCTCCTCCTCCTCCTCCTCATCATCATCATCATCCTCCTCCTCCTCCTCCTCATCATCATCCTCCTCCTCCTCCTCCTCACCATCATCATCATCCTCCTCCTCCTCCTCATCATCATTCTCCTCATCCTCCTCCTCCTCCTCATCATCATCCTCCTCCTCCTCCTCCTCCTCCTCCTCACCATCATCATCATCCTCCTCCTCCTCCTCATCATCATCATCATCATCATCAATACTCCCTAAGACATGTCACCACCTAGACAAGACACGACACACAACAGACAATACCCACAACCATTTCAATGACATTACACACAGATAGTAATAATCATTTTCATCAAGAAAATGACAGTATTCTATCAAACTATAAAAAAAAAATTGTTTTAAAAATGTTGACCATAAAACTCGTCCTTCAAATACAAGTGTGTATGAAAAGTGCCAGACAAAGCAAGAAAGAAAAATACTAAGAAAATTTTTAAAAACATCCCAAAAAAATCAGCCTACCGTCTTGAAGCGGTGTATCACATATGATTAACTCATTCAACTCTAACATCGACTATATCCGTAGTTTACCCAGGTTACTTTTACCCCATGCCTATTTATTACATTTGTCTGTGACAAATTATAGGCGTAGTATCAAAGCTAATGTTTTTCATTTTTACATGTTTATGATAGTTGAATAAAACTATCTATGTACATGTTCATTTTTAATACAGTTTTTTTTTCTTCCACATTTGAAAAGTAGCAAAAATCTCTATGATCGAGTGAGTTAATGAACACCCAATCCCTTCCCACTTCCCAGTCTAACCCCCCCCCCCCCCCGTGCCCCCCCCCCCCCCCTCGACAATTACCGGTCATCAAACCATATGGCTATTCTAAATTTTGTCTGTATTGTGTGTCCTTGGTGCACGCGCACTGAAAAGAAAACAAGAATAATATTATTGTGAATTGGAAAAGAAAACAAGAGCGCACGTACAAACAAAACAAAAATATCTGAAGCACTCACAAATACGCAAGCTCTCTCTCTCTCTCTCTCTCTCTCTCTCTCTCTCTCTGTTGTCTCTCTCTCACTCATCACAGACACTCACTCTGTATTTCTTTCCCTCCCTCTCGGCCTCTCTCTATCTCTCTCTCTCTCTCTCTCTCTCTCTCTCTCTCTCTCATTCATAGCCATTCTCTCTGTATTTCTTACACTCCCTCTCGGCCTCTGTTGGTCTCTTTCGCACTTTCTCTAACTGTCTCTATCTCTATCTCTCTCTGCCTCTCTCTCTCTCTCTCTCTCTCTCTCATTCATTCATCATAGACATTCTCTCTGTATTTCTTACTCTCCCTCTCGGCCTCTCTCTGTCTCTTTCGCACTTTCTCTAACTGTCTCTCTCTCTCTCTCTCTCTCTTTATCTCTATGTCTCTCTGCCCCCCCTCTCTCTCTCTCTCTCTCTCTCTCTCTCTCTCACTCATTTATCATAGACATTCTCTCTGTATTTATTACTCTCCCTCTCGGCCTCTCTCTGTCTCTTTCGCACTTTCTCTAACTGTCTCTATCTCTCTCTGTCTCTCTGCCTCCCCCCCTCTCTCTCTGTCACTCTGTCTCTCTCTTTCTCTCACTCATCGCAGACACGCTCTCTGTGTTTATTTCTCTCCCTCTCGGATTCTCTCTTTCTCTATCTCTCTCTATCTCTCTCTATCTCTATCTCTATCCCTCTCTATCTCTCTCTATCTCTCTCTCTCTATCTCTCTATCTCTATCTCTCTATCTCTCTATCTCTCTCTCTCTATCTCTCTCTCCCTCTCTCTCTCTCTCTGTCTCTCTCTCTCTCTCTCTCTCTCTCTCGAGCAAACAAAGCACCCGGACAAACATAAAAAATAACGAAAGATAAAACAAATTTAAAACCTTACACAACTTTAATCAAATTTTACCGGAGATAAAAAAACACAAGTCTCGTGAGATGTGAACATTTTGAAAAGCTGGTAATGCCACTTAGAAGATGAACAAACAGATGTAATAATATCTCTTGCGACCTCGATAATTTTACGTAAAACTCATTGTCCTCGCCCCCCTATGAAATCAGTTGTCTTTCCCAAGGAAACCCTGTTATTGTGTGTGTGTGTGTATGTGTGTGTGTGTGTGTGTGTGTGTGTGTGAATGTCCCCCTTGGGACAAAGGCCAGGCTGATCTGCTAAGGACTAACACCAGGACAGACAAACTATGCCAAAACAGAGTTTTGAAATTTTGGCCAGAAAACATTGGCATAAAATTCCACCAATCAATGAGAACGATCTATCTATAGAGAGAATGAAGCTGACGTCACTCGAGTCTTTGTTATTTTTTTTTTTTTTTTTTTTTTGGCCATCCGCGTTTATGAGTAATTCTCACTAAACTGTATTCACCAGACTATAAACGTTTAAGGTTACACAGAGTTTTGTGTGTTGGTCCGTTATACTTCCGGATGGCAATGTTGTGAGTTTCTTAGCCAAGCGGATACTATCTATATTATTGATATTATTTTTACATTCCAGATGCATTGGTCACATTGCCAAATATGCTCACAATACCCCACATAATATAACAGTGTTCACATTTTTTTTATTTATCCGACATCTTTAATATAATAGTTCATTTCATTCAGCTTGACCGACGTACACATGATATATGCAGGTCTGACATCAGAACCCACTTATGGGCCTAATTTAGCATTGTTGTAATATTCTCTGTCATTTAAAAAAATTTCCATTACAACAATAAATGAGCCTATAAGGAATTGGGTTATCAGACCTGCAAATAAGTGCACGTCGAGCTTGACCGTAGCCATCGTTATGTTATAGCCTGACACTGAAACTAAAAGGACTGGCAGTTTGACGTCATTATTTGTTTTTTGCACCGTCTAGTGAGTTGTCGTTAGTAGAGCTCATGGAAACAAGTTATTACATTGGTTGAACTATTGAATACAACTCACGATTTGTTTTCTTTTGTGGCAAAAGACTGGCATTTTGACGTCATTTTTTGGTCAGTATCAGCGTGGCCTTCGTAAAGTTATGGCCTGATACTGACCAAAAAATGACGTCAAAATGCCAGTCTTTTGCCACAAAAGAAAACAAATCGTGAATTGTATTCAATAGTTCAACCAATGAAATAACTTGTTTCCATGAGCTCTACTAACGACAACTCACTAAGCGGTGCAAAAACTAAATAATGACGTCAAACTGCCAGTCCTTTTGGATTTCAGTATCAGGCTATAACATAACGATGGCTACGGTATCAGGCCATAACTTTACGAAGGCCACGGCTTGACCAATGGGTATGTTTACCACTACTTTCATAAACAAAGCAGCTTAGCTTCATAACCTATAAAGAACTATCCAATCGTTGGAGAGTACCAGGTCATGTGATTTATGACTTGGCTGGACGAAAACCTGAATATTGATAGTATGCGCTTGGTTAAGAAGTCCATAACATTGCCATCTGGAAGTATAACCGACCAACATACAAAGCTATGTGTAACCTTGAAAGTTTATAGTCTGGTCAATACAGTTTAGTGAGAATCACTCATAAATGCAGATGGCAAAATAACAAAGACCCGAGTGACATCAATTTCATTCTATCTATATAAATATAATCTTTTTAAAAAAAATATTTGAAGTAAACAAAACAATTTTGAGTCCACAATGAACTCCAAAGAGAAAGCGTTTTGTAAAAGTTTGGCACCGGAGTGAATGTCCTCCAATAATTAAACTTGTGTAAGGTCTGTCTGTCATTGTTGGAAGGAACGTAGGTTGTGAGGCACGTGGCCCTCCAAGAAATTAACCCAATTCTCGCTGAAACAAACACACGACACCGCCTTATCTGAGAAGGAAAACACGTTTATAGAATTTTGACCAGAAAGCTCGTCCTTCAAATATCGATCGATTACATTGTATACTCCCATCTTGTCAAAAACTTTCAAAATTGGGACTGAATTCTGAGTCTCAAGTTTTCCGAGTTTTTGACAAAATAAGGATCATCTTAATCCAATATTTGAAGGACGAGTTTTCTGTCCTAAATTTTTAAACACCCGTTTGTTGAATGTACGACAAGAGAGTAATGTGATTTGTGAGGAACTAAATATTGCAGGCGTAAATCATTCAGTGATGTTAGCGCTTATGTTCCTTTTGTTTTCTAAGATGTCCCATACACAGTCTCTACAAATTGGATTCAGTAGTCTGACGTCACGCCGCCCGGCAACGGCGGCCATCTTGGTTCTAAACAAAGAAAATCATTACTTTTTATTCTTCAAGCTGGCTAGAACTTTTCATATGTCTTGTGACCAGAATGTGTAAAAGTCAAAACATGATCAAATTTATGTTGTTTTTTTTCCCTCTGGATACGCTTTTATGATCGCCGGAGAAATAATTCATACGGCGTCCGCCATTGTTCCGATAGTTTAGAGCCAGTGTTGCTAAGTTACCATGCGTCATTAGGAAGGAAGTGACTTTACGACTATTGAATCCTATTGGGTTTCGTTGTATCTATGTAATACGAGGTGAGAAGGTCGAAAGAGCGTTTCGTTTCAAAAATGCATTTTCTTTGATTTCCCCCATGGCTGGTACATAATACAATATAATTTGCTAAATAACCTCATTTCGTGTTTTTAAAAATTCGTATTTAAATTGTTAAATGCCGTGCTCTTGAAAAAAAAAGTAACACGTATTTCAGGAAATTCGTCCTTCAAATAATGATCGATTTATATGACTTTCATCTTGGCAACGACTCTCAAACCTAGGACTTCACGAAATCCAAGCATAATCATCGTTTAGAGACCAGTGGGCACGTTATAATTTATCGATGATAAAGTCTACATACGGCCTTTGCGCACCGTATTTTATATAATTTTGGGCAGATCCGAGCAAAATTAAATAATACATGGTGCGCAAAGCCCGTATGTAGACTTCAGAGTTTTGGTCCGCCGATGTGAAAATACAGACTTCAGAGTTTTGATCCGCCGACTATGAAAATCAAGACTTCAGAGGTTTGATCGGCCTACTGTGAAAATCGGGACTTCAGAGGTGTGGTCCGCCTACTGTGAAAATCGGGACTTCAAAGGTTTTGTTCCACCGATGTGAAAATCGGGACTTTAGAGGTGTGGTCCGTCTACTGTGAAAATCGGGACTTCAAAGGTTTTGTTCCGCCGATGTGAAAATCAAGACTTCAGAGGTTTGATCGGCCTACTGTGAAAATCGGGACTTCAGAGGTGTAGTCCGCCTACTGTGAAAATCGGGACTTCAAAGGTTTCGTTCCGCCGATGTGGAAATCGGGACGTCAGAGGTGTGGTCCGCCAATGTGAAAATCGGGACTTCAGAGGTGTGGTCCGCTGACCAGCGATATGCTCCATTCAAGCGGTCTCCAACAACATTATATTGATATCATATTGTGGTCTCCCGACTTTACAACAAGCCGAGACACAATAGCGATCCGTTTGAGATGTTTCAATTCCAAGTCACCCAGTTGTTGGTTTACATTATAATCTATAGGATTTTTCCATTGGACGAGTTGAAAAAAATATCAACATCGAGTGGCCATCATCGTCGTCATCATCATCATCATCATCATGATCATCACCATCATCATCATCATCATCATCATCATCATCATCATCATCATCATCATCATCATGATCATCACCATCATCATCATCATCATCATCATCATCATCATCATCATCATCATCATCATGATAACCATGATTATCTTTATCACCACGACCACCACCACCACCACCGCCACAATTATCATCATCATCATCATCATCATCATCATCATCATCATCATCATCATCATCATCATCATCATCATCATCATCACCACCATCACCATCATCATCATTATGATCATCACCATAATCATCATCACCATCATCATCACCATCATCATCATCACCACCATCACTAATAGCATTCGCTTAATCAACCGCACTAGATTGCATAAGAAACCAAAATATATCATTATATACTTTGAGCAAAAAAAACAAAACAAAACAAAAACACACTACGTTGACCCAGTGACCTTCATTCCAAGACGTCCATGAACTTTGCGTTCAATAAAAATAATAACATCTTTTTTACCTTTCTCACTTTTCCCAATATAAATAATCTGCCATGCTAGGAATGTCAGCAGCACATCTTCTGCCCTGCCTTGGTCTATTGCTGTTGTTTCATCGATCCCAACATACCATAAGATGCAACAATCAATAACAACACAACGGTGCGATGACCTACTCGGCACTATTATGAAATAAAAACAAACAAAAAACAAAAACAAAAAACCCCAAAACAAAAACAAAAACCATAGCAAAACAAAACAAACCAATTAATTTTTCAGGTCTTTTGCCAGAAAACTTTTACTCCACACAGCAGCAATAAATTGATTGAGAAGACGCCTCCCAGCTTGTTAAAATGTTTCAAAACCTGTAATATTTATGGGAAGTCCTAGGCTTGAAAATTGTTGATGATAATATGGAGATCATCTTCACATATCGATGTAATTTTTGGAATAAAACGCGTTTTCTAGCCAATTGTAAAATATAATTTTATTTTTCTTTTACTAGAAGATCAGATTAATAATATTATCTTTGTGGACTGAATGGATTTGGTTGTTTTTTTTTTATTTTTATTTTTTTTTAATTTTTATTTTTATTTTTTGGTACTACTTGTCTTGGGAGGAGAGGGGGAAGGAAGGGGGGGAGGGGGGGGGGGGTAGACCTTGTTTGAATTGATTGAAAGTATCTACAATGAACTGTCTCACGTCCTATAATCTGCCTTGGGTAAATTGCTGTATGTAGTTCTATCGATTCCAACCTACCATAAGATGCAACAATCGATAGAAATTACAATGGAATGACCTACTCTGCACATGTATGATGGAAAAACAAAACAAACCCCAAAGCCAAAACAAAGCCAAAACAAAACAAAACATTTTTTCCAAATTGGCCAGAAAGATTTTACTCTAACATCAAATAAAATTGAGAAGACTCCTCCCAGCTTGTTGAAAATGTCTCAAAACCTGTATATGTTTGTGGGAAATCTCAGGTTTGAAAATTGTTGATGATATGGAGGTAATCTTAACAGATCGATGTAATTTTTGGACCAAAACACGTTTTCTAACCAAATACAAAATATATTTTTTTCTCTCTTTTATAGCAGAAAACATTGATACTACCAGCTCCGTGGACAGAATGTTTGATTTGTTAGTTTGTTTATGTTTTTTTGTTCTTATTTTTTCTTTATACTAATTTTCTGGTGGGGGGGGGGAGAGAGAGAGAGAGAGAGAGAGAGAGAGAGAGAGAGAGAGAGAGAAAGAGAGAGAGAGAGAGAGATAGAAAGAGAGAGAGAGAGAGAAAGAGAGAGAGAGAGAAAGAAAGAAAGAAAGAAAGAAAGAGAGAGAGAGAGAGAGATAGAAAGAGAGAGAGAGAGATAGAAAGAGAGAGAGAGAAAGAAAGAAAGAGAGAGAGAGAGAGAGAGAGAGAGAGAGAGAGAGAGAGAGAGAGAGAGAGAGAGGGTAGATCTTTCTTGCTTAATTTGGCTGAAAACATTCCACAACGAACCGTGTGACGTTCTATATTCTGCCCTGGCAAATTGACGTGATTCTATCGATATTCTTCTATTGATCTAAAGGTACCATAAGATGCAGCAATCAATAACAACTATCAATATATGACCTACTCTCCACTGCTATGAAAAACCAAAGCCAAAACAAAAGAAAAAAAATGGAAAAAAACAAACAAACAAAAAAAAAAACCCAAAGAAATAAACAAAAAAAAAAACAAAAAAAAAAAACACCGAAAAACAATTTTTTTTAAAAACAAAACAAAACAAAACATTTTTTGTTCTTGTTGGCCAGGTTTTTTCCAAACATCAAACGGAATAAAAGGATTTAGCAATTCATTATATTCTAGGACATTAGTTAGTCGAGTTATTTATTCTCTGGCGAAAAGTACTCTACATTCAATGAACGATGTGACGTCCTCCTATGTTTTACCTAGATTATATGTGACCCTTCGCCTCAAAACGGTATTAAGTCGGGATGGTTAAGATGTTGAAAATCGAATTTATAGCCAGAAACATCAGATTTGTGTTGAGTTTGTAAGTTTTATTGAGGTGAATGGATACCATGTCTTAGGGTGCTGATGTCAACAGTTTATATTTTTGACCAGTTTTAACGTTTAACTTCACCTTTTCAGCATCTGGTTCGTTCCGACATAATACCGTTTTGAGACGATAGGTCACATATATGATTGCTGTTGTTTTATTGATCCAAACATACCTTAAGATGCAACAATCAATAAACAACAACTAACAACGATGCAATCATCTACTCTGCTCTAGATAGATACGATGCAGAAAAACATAAACAAAAACAAAAGAAAACAAAACCAAAAAAAAAAAAAAAAAAAAATCCAAAAAAAAAAAAAAAAAAAAAAAAAAAAACAAGGAAAAAGTACACGACATTACAAAATACATTTTTTTAGACTTCTAAATAATTTTTAATGTAAAACGCGTATTGAAAATTTCTATTTCATTTACCTTACACAAATTGCAATTTAAAAAAAAAATAATTCTCAAACAGACAGGCATCATAATATGGCGTCCCATGTCATGTTAAGTGTCGGTGTTGGCGAGGGAGTATTTCGTGGATCTACGGGCGGCTACTTTGTGGTCTAGTGGTACGACACTCGCTTTCGGATCGGAAGATCCTGGGTTCGAGCCTCGCTCGCTCGGCGCATAGTTGAGTCCTTGGAGAAGGCTCTTTAACTCACATTCTCTCACCGTACTGTACTCATGTGTAAAATGAGTACCTGGCCGTCAACAGCGTTGTCTCTGTCCGAAAAAAAAATATGTAAAATCGCCTAACAGACGTCATGTCTCGTCCTTCGTGATAAGTGTTGCTGTTGGCCAGGGACCCCTTGTAAAGCGGTTTGGATGCTCAATTTGTAAAAGCTCAATATATATATATAAATATATATATATATATATATATATATATATATATATATATATATATATATATATATATATATATAAGGTACTCATTTTCGCTGTTAAGAGTCTTAATTCAGTTTTAACATAAGTTACAGTGTTCTTTTTGCAGGAGTCCCAGCAGGCAATCTGAATCTGACAAGTTGAGCAATAATTTGGATCTTATAGATGCTCAATTTCTAAAGTATTTTCTATATAAAAGCTCAATTTAATTATTATTTTTTAGATCTTATAGGTGCTCACGTTTTAAAGAATATACTCTAATACGATTTGTCTTTAAAAGTGAAATGTATAAATTTTGTGTTTTTAATTGAGAGTTGGGTAGCAGGTTTTCTTTACAATCTCCTTACCACCTATTGAAAAACTCGTCATATTTGTTACGATAACATCGTCATATTCGTTACGATGCAACCGTCACTTTTCTCATCCAGATTTCATTTCTTTTTGCTATAGCCATAGATAGACCGAAGATGACGTCACTCAAGCTTTTGTTATTGTATTTTGCCATCCGCGTTTGTGAGTGGTTCTCACTAAACTGTATTAACCAGACTATAAACGTTTAAGGTTACACATAGTTTTGTGTGTTGGTTCGTTGTACTTCCGGATGGCAATGGATGAGTTTCTTAGTCAAGCGCATACTATCTATAGACAATCTGTAATATAGTTGATATTGTCGAACAATATTATGTATAGAATGTACGGTCGTTGCTTTTCTGTTTGAGTTAGAAATGTCTGTTTTTTGTGTTTGGTGGGTGTGAAGTTTTGGGGAAAATTCTGAAAATGGCTGGTAAGGAGAGGTTTAACCATCTCCTTCCCACCCATAGAAAAATCATCACATTCGTTACGATGCAGCCAACCATTTTCTTATTCTGATTTCAGTTTGTTATAGTTATAGCCATACAAACTCGACATTTTGTTGCAGAGCTCATTTTTCTGAACAAAATACAGAATATACTCGTTGCTAATCAGTTTGAAAAATCTATTTTTGTGTTGGGTGAGTATGAAGTTTTGGGGGAAAATTCTGAAAATGGCTGGTAAGGAAAGGTTTAATCTAGCAGTGTAGTTAGTGTATGTCATAATCTGCAATTAACTAGCGTGTCATATTCTTCTGCTTTTGTCTATTGCTGTTGTTGTATTGATCTAAACATACCACAAGATGCGTCGATCAATATCAACTAACTACACTCTTATGTTTTATGGCCAAAATAACATTTTCTCAATTTCTCAATTTGGCCAGAATACGTGAATTTCAAACATCAATTAATTGCTTCTCAACTTGTTAGAAATTTCAAACCCTAGAAGTGTTATTAATACTTATAGGACAGGCGCACTAAAGCTTGAATTCTCGAATTAATAATAATAATAATAATAATAATAATAATAATAATAATAATAATAATAATAATAATAATAATGATAATAATAATAATAATAATAATAATAATAATAATAATAATAATAATAATAATAATAATAATAAAAATAATGATAATAATAATAATAAATAATAATAATAATAATAATAATAATAATAATAATAATTAATAATAATAAAAATAATGTTTTTATTATTATAATTATTATTATTACTATTATTATTATCATCATCATTATTATTACCATTATCATTATTATCATTATCGACATATACACCATAATAATGTTTATTATCATCATCATCATCACCAACATCATCGATCTTAACAACATCATGAATCATCTCCATCACAATAACTAACATTACCACCACCACCACCACCACCACCATCACCACCACCACCACCACCACCACCACCACCACCACCACCTACACCACCACCACCACCACCACCACCGCCACCACCACCACCACCATTACCACCACCAACAGCAGCAGCAACAACAGCATTTGGACAATTACATCAATATTTTACATCTAAATCCAAATCATTCACAGTTTATATTACATTTTATTGACAATAATATTGACAAGGTTAACCCAATTATCTCCCCCTGCCCCACCCCAGACGGTCGATGTCACGGGTTACCAGTGCCGCAGGCCCCCACGGGTGGTAGCTTATTCCTACTTATTGATTACACTAGTAAGTATTATGTACGAGTACTGGGCTATAGATAGTATGCGCTTGGCTAAGAAGCTCACAACGTTGCCATCCGGAAGTAAAACTGGCCAACACACAAAACTGTGTGTAACCTTGAAGGTTTATAGTCTGGTTAATACAGTTCAGTGAACATTACTCATAAACGCGGATGGTAAAAAACAATAGCAAAGACATGAGTGACGTCATCTTCGAACTATCTATAGATAGTTCGCAGATGACGTCACTCAGGCCTTTGTTATTGTTTTTGCCATCCGCGTTTGTGAGTTGTTCTCACTAAACTGTATTAACCAGACTATAAAAGTTCATGGTTAGACAGAGTTTGTGTGTTGGTCCATTATTCTTCCGGATGGCAATGTTGTGAACTCCTTGGCCAACCGCATTCTATCTATAGATAGTATGGGCTTGGCTAAGAAGCTCATAACATTGCCATCCGGAAGTATAACGGACCAACACACAAAACTGTGTATATCCATGAACGTTTATAGAACAGTAAAGTTAGGTGCCCCAAACGTAAACAATAACAAGTTGCTAGTGATTTCCGTTAGGGACCGGAATAATTTACGCACAATATAGGTCTCCCAATTTTGTAGTTTGAGTTGTAGGCAATACACTTTCAGTATTGAAAATATGTTTACATAAAATCTAACAGTTGCAGAAATAATAATATAAGACTAAATTATTATGAAAATCAGGCTCCGAATAATTCTCGTTTTGTTCATACCAGCGCAATAATTTGCTCTGGTCTAAAAATAGATAGACGTAACTTTTGATAAATTTTACCTTTTGTTCCATAAAATATCCATATCTAGACATTATTTGATGCATGATCGAGTATTTATGAATATGTGTTTCTTTTGCCACCTAACAGCCAAATTTTAAAGGTTATTTTCTTTCTATTATTTACATTGGAACGTGAGCTGTCAAGACAGGAACATGTGGTTTGCCATGTGCTTCTCGACCTTTGTTTACGTTTGGGGCAGCAAACTTTACTGTTCTATAGTGAGGTTAAAACAGTTCAGTGAGCATTACTCATAAGCGCGGATGACAAAAAAACAATAACAAAGACCTGACTGACGTCATCTTCGAACTATCTATACATTTCGATTTTTGAAGCAACATTCTGTTCCAATCTTCCTGCTTACTTCAATAATACACTTTGTCTCATATAGATAGTATGCGCTTGGCAAAGAAGCTCATAACATTGCCATCCGGAAGTATAACGGACCGACACACAAAACTGTGTGTATCCATGAACGTTTATAGTCGGGTTAATACAGTTCAGTGAGCATTACTCATAAACTCGGATGGCAAAAAACAATAACAAAGACATGAGTGACGTCATCTTCGAACTGTCTATATTAATTAACCCTTTCCACTCAAGATTCGACTTTACTCTAACATGGAATAGTAATATGTGACACAAATTTTCCCCAAAACTTCACACCCACCCAACACAAAAACAGACATTTCTTACTCAAACAGAAAAGCAACAAGCACATTCCTTACATAATATTGTTCGAAAATATGAGCTATATTACAGAATGTCAAGTTTTTATGGCTGAAGCAAAAAGAAATGAAATCTGGATGAGAAAAGTGACGGTTGCATCGAATAAATGTGACGGTTTTCCAATAGGTGGTAAGGAGAGGGTTAAGAAGGCTTTTTCTCAGTATGACCAGGATGTTTAAAAAAAAGGGCAAACTAAATCTGAACGGATCAAAAATAATATGAATTCTGCCTATATCTAGATTCTGCTACTAAAATAATTGTGCTACCTTATGATGTAAAATGTAACCTATTCATTGCTAGTCTTCGGAAGGACTGGTTACATATATACACTTCCAAGGATTTAGGAATCGGAAAAGGAGATGGCTTTTCGTCCCATTCCACGAAGACTGAGAATGGCCTGATCTACACTCTTGTTCTCCAATTAATAATATAATAATAATATAATAATAAATAATAATAATAATATAATAATAATAATAATAATAATAATAATAAAAACAAATAATAATAATAATAAATAATAATAATAATAATAATAATAATAATAATAATAATAATAATAATAATAATAATGAATAATAATAATAATAATAATAATAATAATAAAATAATAATAATAATAATAATAATAATAATAATAAATAAAAAAATAATAATATAATAATGATGATGATAATAATAAAAATAATAATAATAATAATAATAATAATAAATAATAATAATAATAATAATAATAATAATAATAATAATAATAATAATAATAATAATAATAATGATGATGATAATAATAAAAAAATAATAAATAAAAATAAATAATAATAATAATAATAATAATAATAATAATAATAATAATAATAATAATAATAATGATGATGATGATGATGATGATGATGATGATGATGATGATGATGATGATGATGATGATTACCATTGTTATGATGATGATGATAATGATGATGATCATTACTATGGTTATAATGATAGTGGTGGAAACATTGATACTGATAATAACACACGGTAATAATCTACTATAATATCCTACATCATATATATTATGATCAGCTCTCCTCATTATAAATACACAATACTCCTAACCCTGCATGACATGCGACCTGCTATTAAACCTTCCCATTCAATAAGTTTCATTGAACTAACAATAAATGTGTGTGCAGTTCAATAATTGGGGCCGACGTGTACTTATTTTCAGGTCTGATAACCCAATTTAATTGTTATGGGCTTATTGTTGTAAAATAATAAAATGAATTCCCTTTATTCATCCCTAAGGGGAAATTTTTCTTTAGGGTCTTTTCCAAGGGAAGACTGGAATAACCCAGGCGTCAGCCGCAGTGCAGCGCCGCAAATTGAGCTAAGGCTAGGTGACTTGCTCAAGGCCACACAACGCGGCGGGTAGTCGAACTCGGTACCTTTCGGGTACGAAGCAAAGACCATACCGCTGAGCCACGCAGTCCCATAAAATGAATAGTCTCAAACAAAAGCAAAATGTGAACCATCGTCTCAAAACGGTATTATGTCGGAACGAACCATATGCCTAGAAGCCGAATTAAATGTTAAACTGGTCAAAAATATAAATTGTTGGCATCAGCACCCTAAAATATGGTATCCATTCTCCTCAATAAAACATACAAACTCAACACAAGTCTGATATTTCTGGCTATAAATTCAATTGTCAACATCTTAACCAACCCGACTTAACACCGTTTTTAGGCGAAGGGTCACAAATGGTCTCCATTATAAATTTTTTAAAATTAAAATCAAGCCCTAAATACGCTTCAACAGTCGTAACGTCACTTCCCTCGTAATGACGCATGGTAACTTTGTAACTGGCTCTAAACTATCGGAACAATGGCGGACACCCTCATGAATTATTTCTCCGACGAGCATAAAAGCCTATCCAGTGGGAAAAAAACATATATTATAAATCTGATCATGTTTTTGACTTTTACACATTCTGATCACAAGATATATGAGAAGTTCTAGCCAGCATGAAGAATAAAAAGTACCGATTTTCTTTGTTTAGAACCACGATGGCCACTTTTGCTGGGCGACGTGACACCAGACTATTGAATCCACTTACAATCATTTCTAAGACCTGCAAAATTCTGCATCTTTGACCTCTTGTGGTATACCACTCGCTTTCGGATCCGAAGGTCCTGGGTTCGAACCTCGCACGTCGCATAGTTGAGTCCTCGGAAAGGTTCTTTATTCACATTCTCTCACCGTAGTCAGGTGTAAATCGAATACCTGGCCGGGGTGCTAGGTAATACCGGAAACGACTGGAAACGATCGGAAACGACGAAACAACGACGGTTATCGAAAGTTGGCATCAGTCAGTGGGGAGTTAACTAGGGACTCCAGGAAGTGTACACCAGTGGGGAGTGAACCTGGGACTATGGAAGGAAGGGGAAATGAACCCGGCAATATGGGAGATGGATACCAGTGGGAAAGGAGCGGAAATTACCAGAAATGACCGGAAAGAAGATTGTGTACTGATGCTACGCGCCAGCCGGATATCACCGAAGCCATCGTTAAGTTATTGCCTGACACCGAAACCCAAAAAGACTGGCATTTTGACGTCATTATTCGGTTTTTGTCGTTAGTAGTGCTCATGGAAACAAGTGGTCCCATTGGTTGAACTATTTTTTTTTTTCTTCTTCTTCGTCTTGTGGAAACCTCCAATATTGTCGAGGATCACTCCACAGTTTGTAGTGTTACATTTTAAACTTGCTAAAACTCTGCACATAATACTAAAACCACATAGATTAAAAAGTCACGTTGTGAACTCCAGCAATCGCGTGAAGGCATGTTGGCAACCGTTTTCAACCTCTTCAGCTGGGAGGCTATTCCATAGTCGGGCAGTGGAAGGGAAAAACGAATACATGTGGGCGTCTGTTTTTGATGTTGGGATGGTTACTCTTGCTGTGTGTCCCCTCGTATTTCTTGTGCCGATATCTTTGATGTCGTTTGGAAGTTTAAGGCACGAATTTTTGTAGTAGATCTTGTGGAACAATTTAAGTTAATCTATCTTTCTTCTCTTTTCCAGAGGTTCAAGGCCAATCCGTTGTGATATTTCAGACGCACTTGAGAAAGGATCGAATGTGTTTGTGATGCGTCTTGCTGTTTTTCTTTGGATGTTTTCTAAGGTGTCGATGTTTTTCTTTGTATATGGGTCCCAAATTGAGCTGCCATACTCCAAAATTGGTCTAACAATAGTTTTAAAAGCAAGGGGTTGAGTTGTGATTGGGCATCTTTTTAAATTGCGGGTGATGTAAGCGCTTGTTTGATTTGCCTTTGAAGCCAGGTGACATATGTGGTCATTCCATTTGAGGTTTTTAGCAAACTCAATGCCAAGGTATTTTGCTGTCTTTACATGTTCCAGGTTTTGACCATGAAGTTGGTATTCAAATGTTATAGGTGCTTTCTTATTTGTGATGGTTAGAACATTGCACTTTGATACGTTAAATTCCATTTGATTTATTGTTTCCCATTCTTGTAATTTAGCTAGATCGTCATTTAGTGTTTTGCAGTCGTCTGTTGTTTTTATCTGATTATATAATGCTGTGTCGTCAGCAAAGAGGCGCACTTTTGACCTTATACCTCGTGGAAGATCGTTTATGTACACTAAAAATAGGACGGGCCCAAGGACTGAGCCCTGAGGTACGCCCGATGTCACCATCCCGATAGTGGAAGTCTCGCCGTCGACAAGAACTTGTTGGGTGCGATTGTCCAGAAAAGTTGCAATCCATTGTAAGGTTTTGTTCCTGATACCAACGTCATACAATTTCTGGATTAACCGATGGTGAGGGACCTTGTCGAAGGCCTTGGCAAAGTCCAGTAGTACTATTGAATATAACTCATGATTTTGTTTTCTTTTGTGGCCAAAGGCTGGGATTTTGACGTCATTTTTGGTCAGTGCCAGGCTAATAGTTAACGATGGCTACGATATCACGCACCAACAAACAAAATGTCTTTTTTAGGAAACCCGTCAAAACCCGACGAAACCGACCTAAGTTTTGTGAAATTGGCAGCACTGGGGGAGTGAACTATGGACTCAGGGAAGTGTACACCAGTGGGGAGTGAACCTGGGACTATGGGAAGAGGATATCCGAGGGATGTGAACCTGGGACTATGGGAGACGGGTACCCGTGCCTACCAGTCTCAGGCTTAATCTTATTTGCAAGATTAGTACAGTATAATCTTGAGTTTTGATATAGCGCAATATATACCCCACTAAACTTGCTCAATGCGCTTTACAAGAGGTCTTTAACCAACAGCAGCACTTTACATGTAGGACGAGACATGACGTCCGTTAGGCGATATTACAATTTTTTCTTTTGGCCTGGAAGGGGCTCTTTACTAAAAATTCTCTCACCGTACTCAAGGGTAAAATGAGTAACTGTCCGTTGCCTCTGTCGGGGAATAAAATATAAATAGCCTAACTGGCGTCATGTCTCGTCCTAAATGTTAATTGTTGCTGTTGGTTAAGGACCCTTTGTAAGGCGCTTTGAGCACGTTTAGCGGATATCGCTCTATATAAATGCCCAAATGCTCATACAAGCTAATATCTCTGTAATATTTTTTTGTATTAATATTTGCATAATGTGCAATATGATTCAACAGTCGTGACGTCACTTCCCTTATAATGACGCATAGTAACTTAGTAACTGGTTCTAAACTATCGGAACAATGGCGGACGCCCTTATGAATTACTTCTCCGACGAGCATAAAAGTGTATCCAGAGGAGAAAAACATTTTAAATCTGATCATGTTTTGATTTTAATGCATTTTGATCACATGACATGTGGAAAAGTTCTATTCAGCATGAAGAATAAAAAGTACCGATTTTCTTTGTTTAGAACCAAGCTGCTCATTGCTGGGCGGATGTGACATCAGACTATTGATTCCTATTAATGCCTGCTGCATCTTATTGAATAGGGAATGAGATTAGCGGAAGAGTAGCGTCCCTTGATTGGACGTCACCCATAGTCTGTGACGTCACCGACGGAAAAGTTATTAGAGAGAGAACGTCATGTTGGTTGTGCGCATGCGTCTCTCTTCCGCCATAGCTATTTGTTTCGATTCTTTTTCGGGCAGCGTGGCTCAGTGGTACGGTCTGTGCTTCGAACCTGAAAGGTACCGAGTTCAATCACCCGCCGCTGCGCTGTGTGGCCTTGATCAAGTCGTCACCTCCTCGCCCTAGCTCACTTTGCGGCGCTGCTCTGCGGCTGACTCCTGGGTTATTCTAGTCTTCCCTTGGAATAGACTCTTAAGACAAATTATTTCCTCTTGGGGATGAATAATGAGAATTTTAACTTTAATTTTTGCAACAATGATGGGGAGAAAGAGGAGTGAGGGTGGGGGGGGGGGGGGGGGGAGGGTGACATCTGACTAAACCGCCGGCTACTATCGATAGGAAATCTATCCGTTGCCTTGAGAAGCCAACCAACGACACCCAAATTCGTGATATATCCACCGCTGCATCCCCTCCTCTCTCTCTCTCTCTCTCTCTCTCTCTCTCTCTCACCTCCCGCATCGCCACCACCACCAGCTGTTCAAATGAGTAAACGTTCTATTTTTAGACAGAATAGCAGGCATGTAGTAAGTTTATAGCTTAACCCCTTTAGGTCGATATGGATTTCTTTTTTTTTTCAAACCATCGAATTTTTCCATAAAATAATATGATTCTTCTCGTGTGCGGCTATAGGCATAGAGAATGCGATTAGCGGAAGAGTAGCGTCCCTTGATTGGACGTCACCTTACAGAGAGAACGTCAATTTGGTTTTGAAGTGTCTCAAGCCGCTTTCACCGGAAGCGACGACGAGAGACCCGTGCGCACAACCAACATGACGTTCTCTCTCTAATAACTTTTCCGCCGGTGACGTCACAGACTATGGATGACGTCCAATTAAGGAACGCTACTCTTCCGCTAATCTCATTCCCTATAATGTGGTCTAGTGGTATGGAACTCGCTTTCGGATCGGAAGGTCCTGGGTTCGATCGAGCCTCGCCCGGCGCGTAGTTGAGTCCCTGGAAAATACTCTTTATTCAAATTCTCTAACTGTACTCGGGTGTAAAATGAGTACCTGACCTAGCCGTTAAAAGCGATTTCTCTGTCGGAAATTAAATTTGTATTATCGCCCAACAGACATGTCTCGTTCTTTATGTCACGTGTTGCTCTTCGTCAGGGACCCTTTTCTAAAGCGTTTTAAGCACGTTTAGTGGATATTGCTCTATATAAAAGCTCAAATTATAAATTATACATTATTATTACTACTTACTAGGCCTTTCATTCCTCTATGATCATCGGCCTTCAACAAATAATAATAATAATAATAATAATAATAATAATAATAATAATAATAATAATAATAATAATAATAATAATAATGAAAACTTATATTGCGCTCTAACTCCCAAGACACCAGACTCTAGTCGCTTACTTCATCGCAAACGATTCTGGTTTACCCTTTCCACTTCTCTCCATGTTGTTTGTCCCCATCCCCTTCCCCTTCAGTTCAGTCAGCCTCAGAAAAGCGACTCCAGACAGTTGTTACTTAGTGGCCTCTCCTCCCTCTTTCGTTTCCCCTGAGGGACCTATAGATAGTTTGAAGATGACGTCACTCAGGTCTTTGTTATTGTTTTTTGCCATCCGCGTTTATGAGTAATGCTCACTGAACTGTATTAACCTGACTATAAACGTTCATGGATACACACGTTTTGTGTGTTGGTCCGTTATACTTCCGGATGGCAATGTTATGAGCTTCTTAGCCAAGCACATACTATCTATAGGAGTACCTGGTGCACAGGCTTAAAATCCTAGAAATCCTCATAAAGCGCCTTGAGCACAAATAGTGTAAATGTTTATGAACGGTTTATTCATCTTAACTATGCCACTACCACATCATCTCAACCATCTGTGGTGTTTCATTCATCCTGTTTTGTTGATAAAGGGGAAACCCGAAACGTTCATTTGATCTGATTTTGTAATTAAATTGAAGCTGACATTCAATTTCACATTATTATTTATTTGAGCACAATTAGCGAAATTGCGCGATATAAAAGCTCAGTAATGCACATATTGAGTACAGTTTGTGAATACAGCTCTATATATATTATAATAGCTCTAAGTTGTTGTTTTTTTTGTCTTCATTATTTGTCATGTGCGGCTATGTGGTCTAGTGGTATGACACTTGCTTTCGGATCGGAAGGTCCTGGGTTCGAGCCTCGCGCTCTGCGCATAGTTGAGTCCCTGGAAAAGGCTCTTTACTCACATTCTCTCACCGTGCTCAGGTGTAAAATGAGTACCTGGTCGTTAACAGCGTTGTCTTTGTCCGAAAAATTGTAATATCGCCTAACAGGCGTCATGTTCCGTCCTACATGTTAAATGTTGCTGTTGACCAGAGACCCCCTGTAAAGCGCTTTGAGCACAATTAGTGGATATTGCGCCATATAAAGCTCAATTTATTATTATACCGAATCCTGCCCGCAAAGGGTTAAAACTCCAGATGTCGTAATAATAATAGATTGTTACGACATCACGTCTAAAGTCACGATTAGTCAATAAAATATGATTGACCCAAAACCCGGTCGAACGTTGACAAAACACAATTATTTAAAAAACAAAAAAAAAAATTGTCCTAAAACCTTTACTTCTTCAATTACTTACTCATTTACTTATCCGTGGCCGCTGCTTGTGAGCACGTTGCCTCCTATAGGGAATGAGATTAGCGGAAGAGTAGCGTCCCTAGCCCTTAATTGGACGTCACCCATAGTCTGTGACGTCACCGAAAAAGTTATTAGAGAGAGAACGTCAAGTTGGTTGTGCGCATGCGTCTCTCGTCCTCGAGGAAAAGTTATTAGAGAGAGTACGTCATGTTGGTTGTGCGCATGCGTCTCTCGTCCTCGCGAGAACGAGAGACGCATGCGCACAACCAACATGACGTTCTCTCTCTAATAACTTTTCCGCCGGTGACGTCACAGACTATGAGTGACGTCCAATCAAGGGACGCTACTCTTCAGCTAATCTCATTCCCTATTGTATTATGATCCATGCCGATCAAGCCTCCGTCTCACTCATGTGCTTCTGAGTTTGTAGGGATGTTGTGCGGCTGTGTGGTTGTGCGGTATGACACTCGCTTTCGGATCGGAAGGTCCTGGGTTCGAGCCTCGCGCTCGGCTCATAGTTGAGTCCTTGGAAAAGGCTCTTTCCTCACATTCTCTCACCGTACTCAGCTGTAAAATGAGTACATGGTCGTTAATAGCGTTGTCTTAGTCCGGAAAATTGTAATATCGCCTAACAGGCAGCATGTCCCGTCCTACATCTTAAATGTTGCTGTTGACCTTGGACCCCTTGTAAAGCGCTTTGAGCACGTTTAGTGGATATTGCGCTATATAAAGCTCATTTTTAAAAAAATGTTGCTCGGTGACAGCCCCAAGCTTGTCAGAAACGTCAAACTCTGACGACCCGAGCTCTTATTCCTTCTATGTAGCCACTAAGTTTTACTGATTGAGCTGCCCAAAGTTTTGAATCTGTGTTTTTCCAGAGTACGGAAAAATGATATTTATTTTTAAACGGGTCAAACCCAGCCATGTAGGTCGTAACTAAGTTGAAAATAAACGAATAAAGGAAATTTTACAGTGCAAAATAATAAAAAAATAAAAAAATAAAAACTCCGATATTGAAGAACTATTATTACTGTCAAGATTGATAATATCATGATCGATAAATCGTTATCGATATTCCCAAAATAGAATATTGGAAAGGGAGATCACTCCCCCATTGCCACCGACATAAAAAAAAAAATTAAATAAGTAAAATTGAAAATAATATTACTTTTTCAAAAAGAAGTAAATCATAAAAAGAAAAGAAGAAAGGAAAGAATGATGCAAGTTCGAAATGTCAACCTATGGCAATTTAACAGTTAATGGTAGCCTGTATTGGACGTAGGAGTAATAATATCGTTCTATAATCGAACTTTCATGAATGTATCGATTATTCTTTTATCAAATAATCGATTAATAATGATGTTTCTACCTCCAACAGGCATCGTCATATAACACTCCCCCCCCCCCCCAACCTCATTTTGACTTTGACACCCCAGCAACTTTCAAAATGAGACTGAGCAGGCTTCAAGCACCTAGTATATTGTAAAAAGTAATAGAAAATAATGTATATGACAAATACATATAAGAACAAATCACTAAACATGCCAACGTTTGGGGCTCAAATCCCTTCTTCAGCCAACAATAAAATCAATAAAAGATAAATACATTATTTTAAGAACCAGATAGACGGCAGATAAATAAATATTCAGCACGCCCTTTCGGTAAGTGATAAAATATTTGTTTCTTTCTGTACGCGTTTAAGTACCATAATCACCAGCTCTGCCAGCCAGAGCAATGGCACCAAAAACGAAAACAAAAATTGTGAAACCTCAAAACGTTTTTAGCATATTTGATATAATTCAGTGAGAAGCAATCACCCGAAGGTTGTCTAAAAACAATAATAACGGACAACGGAGTGATGTCTTCTTCATTCATTCTATTTTCTTGTTGGTGCTATGCGTTTAATCAAGATACTCACAATACTTGCACGTCGGATTAAACGCACCGACACGCAGAACTATGTATGACCTTAAACGTTTATAGTCTGAGAAGAGGTCAGACATGGATTGAGATAAAAAAAAGTTAGCTCAGGAAAGAGAACGATGGAAACTGTTTGTCTGTGGCCTATACCCTGACCCAGGGTGAAAAAGGCAAATGATGATGATGATGAATTCTTACATTTTAGTTAGAATTAAACATCCAAAAGGCGGTCGAAAAGCAATATGAAAGAGCTGTTTGACGTCAACTTCATTCCTTCTATTGCGCTTAGCATTTTCTCTCAACGTGTAAAAACCAATAGAAAAAGAAGAAAAACACCCTAAGCAATGAATGGCGTCAATAATATTTACATTTGACTTACAAGACGTAAATATCAGACAGAATAATTCCTCATGGATACAAAGACAGGGCGCGTCAAAATACATGACATACGTTTTCCCTCAGTCAATTATTTTTGAGACACCTGTTGCTGTAAATCATTGTGTTATGATGTAAACCGATCGTAAACCTATCATAAACCTTGTTAGTAAATCATGGTTAACCCTTTACACGCGTGATTTGAATACGTGATTGACCTATCCTCTCTAAGCGGTATTACAATATAGACAGTTCGAAGATGACGTCACTCAAGCCTTTGTTGTTATATTTTGCCATCCGCGTTTGTGAGTTATTCTCACTGAACTGTATTAACCAGACTATAAAAGTTCATGGTTACACATAGTTTTGTGTGTTCGTCCGTTATATTTCCGGATGGCAATGTTATGAGCTTCTTAGCCAAGTGCATACTATCTATATTGGGATGTGCGGCTATGTGGTCTTGTGGTATGACACTCGCCTTCGGATCGGAAAGTCGTGGGTTCGAGCCTCGCTCGGCGCATAGCTGATTACTAGGAATGTACATACAAAATCAACAGAGTTGTCATTGAGAAAAGAAAATCCAATCTAGGTATTAAAGGTTTAAAGTGGTTTCCAACAATTAATTGTTCTTTTTATTCCTACATATCAGCTCTGATAACGGCCTGGGGTGTATTTGTTGTCGCAGACTTTGGTGTGCATGTTGGTGCTAAGAGTGGCACAGAAGCGATTCTGTCTCTGAACTGTTGAACTCACTCAACCCTAACACCGACTATATCCGTACACCCGGGTTACTTTTACCCCATGCCTATATATTACATTTTTTCTGAGACAAATTATAGGCGTTGTATCAAAGCTAATGTTTTAAGTTTTTGAATGTTAATGGTCGTTGAATAAAATGATCTATGTACATGCTCATTTTTAATACATTTTTTCCAATTTTGAAAAGTAGCAAAAATCTCTAGGATTGAGTGAGTTAAGGTTTTCAGAGTTAACTACATACTCAGGCAGGCTGTTCCAAATTCTAATCGTTGATGGGGGAAAAACCCCAAACTGTTCTTGGCATTGCATTCTTGAGCTTGGAATTTGGAATCTGTGATCGTATCGTGTCCTCTGGTTTTTTGTTTTTTCCCCCTTGTTGTTGCAAGGCCAAGGTCGTGGGGAACTCCAATCAACTCATGTATTGAACGGTATACATAGTATGCGCTTGGCTAATGAGCTCATAACATTTCCATCCGGAAGTATAACTGACCAACACACAAAACTTTGTGTAGCATGATCGTTTATAGTCAGGTTACTTCTGTTTGGTGAGAACTGCTTATAAACGCGGATGGCAAAAAGCAATAACAATGACCTGAGTGACGTCAACTTCATTCAATCTATGTGTTGTTGTCTTAGGGATAGAATATCTGTCTGGTAGAAATCTAATCTAGGCATTAAAGGCTTGGAGTAGTTTTTTAGCGGGTGTCAGTGTGCCTTTGACAAAGAATTTCACCTGTTCAAAAAGAATCTTGCCATGGAAGGGTTAATATGGTTTACAACGTGTCAGTCGTGCCATAGACAAAGCATTCCAATCAAGTAGAAAAATTAATCTAGCCACGAAAGGGTTAATGTGTTTTCTAACAAGTGTCAGTTTTGTCTTAGGTAAAGAAAGAATTTCAGACGGTTAGACATCCAATCTAGCCAGAAAAGGGTTAATGTAGTTTTCAACAAGTGTCAGTTTTGTCTTAGGTAAAGAAAGAATTTCAGACGTGTAGACATCCGATCTAGCCACTAAAGGGTTAATGTAGTTTACAACAAGTGTCAGTTTTGTCTTAGGTAAAGCATTTTAGATGGGTAGATATCCAATCTCGCCACGAAAGGGTTAATGTAGTTTACAACAAGTGTCAGTTTTGTCTTAAGCAAATCATTTTAGTCTGGTAGAAATTTATTTTAACATGCCATTCTTTGTCAGAAGAAAATTAGGATTTCAATTTTGCAGACTGGATTACCTAAAAGATGAAGCAGTACAAAAACGAAATAAATAAATAAATAAATAAATAACATTATTTATTTTTGACAGTTTAAAATTGTGCAGACGTGACTGAAAACACGTAGACTAGATAGCTTTACCCATTCTTTTAATTCTGGTTTGTTTTTTGAGCATTTATAAAATTGTTTAGTTTTCTCCTGGTTCGAGTTTCACAGTGGGCGGTGCCATGTTTAGTCGTGAGGCTATGTGGTCTAGTGGTATGACACTCGCTTTCGGATCGGAAGGTCCTGAGTTCGAGCCTCGCTCGGCGCATATAGTTGAGTCCCTGGAAAAGGCTCTTTCCTCACATTCTCTCACCACACTCAGATGTAAAATGAGTACCTGCCCTGTTATACTACATCCACATGCTATGTCAAATACGGAAATGATATAAAATAATAATATAATAACATAAACTATATTAACATTCATATTGGTTATCAACATTAATTAGATAACAATGATGGAAATTAAGATATATAATGCATGTATATATAATGTTGGTGGGTACTTGTAGGTACGAGACTCCTCGATAATGTTGGTTAGTGCATTGAAAATAAGAAAGGGCAGTCACTCTTTTCTGTCGAAGAGTGTGAGTCTCTCTCTCTCTATCTCTCACTCTCTCTCTCTCACTCTCTCTCTCACTCTCTCTCTCACACACACTCACACACACACACACTCTCTCTCTCTCTCTCTCTCTCTATATATATATATATATATATATATATATATATATATATATAAGGTACTCAGATTCGCTGTCAAGAGTCTTAATTCAGTTTTAATATTAGATACGGGTTGGGTTTTTTGTTTTTGTTTGCAGGAGTCTCAGCAGGTAATCTGAATCTGACAAGTTGAGCAACAGATGTCAAAACAAAGGTTGCGGTTTCTGTGGTTTTACAGATGTTTTATCGCTGTAGTTTCCCGCTCAAGTGCCGCCTATTCAACCCAGACAACGGCGGTGGTGGGGTGACATGTTTTATGCATGAATGAATATCATAATTAATTCCAACTACTATTGTACCCCATATCCTCTTTAGATACCGTTGAAATTCCGGTGCACTTTTCGCTTTACTATTTATTAATCTATTGTGCATCGGCGTCTCATAGGGAATGAGATTAGCGGAAGAGTAGCGTCCCTTGATTGTGGACGTCACCTTACAGAGAGAACGTCAATTTGGTTTTGAAGTGTATCAAGCCGCTTTCACCGGAAGCGAGGACGAGAGACGCATGCGCACAACCAACATGACGTTCTCTCTCTAATAACTTTTCCGCCGGTGACGTCATAGACTATGGGTGACGTCCAATCAAGGGACGCTACTCTTCCGCTAATCTCATTCCCTATAGAAACCAACATCTGGGGTGGGTGGGGGTCTGAATCATTCAAAAAGTACGTTATGTATGGCGTGGCTTTAAATGGACTCGCGGTTGTATAGAAATTTCTATGGATAGCGGCCGTAGGGAAATTATGATTATTGAAGGAAATGGAAATGATGTATGTATTCATTTAACCAAGCCAAGAACGTTTGAGATTCAAGCATCATAGATGTCGGAATGCTTATTCGTCAATTGTAGAAATATAATTAGGTAGGATTTAAATCCGCATAGAATTTCATGTTAATAATAATAATAATAATAATTAATAATAATAATAATAATAATAATAATAATAATAATAATAATAATAATAATAATAAATAATAAATAATAATAATATATAATAATAATAATAATAATAATAATGATAATAATAATAATAAGATGAATAATAATAATAATAATGATAATAATAATAATAATAATGATGATGATAATAATAATAATAAATAATAATAATAATAATAATAATAATAATAATAATAATAATAATAATAATAATAATAATAATAATAATAATAATAATAATAATAATAATAATAATAATAATAATAATAATAATAATCTTCTTCTTCTAGGTTCCATGCCTGGTCCAGGCTTCGGATACTGCATGAATTATCTCTCTCCATTCCTCCCTGTCTCTTGCTTTTTCAAACAACTCTTGGATTGTTAGGTTGGTGAAGCCCTTCAGTTGGTCTATGAGTGTTTTTCTTTGTCTCCCCCGGGCGCGTTTACCAGGTATTTTTCCACAACTTGCCAGGTATTCATTCTTATCTTTCCTTACTATGTGTCCGGAAAAGGATAGTTGTCGATCCGCTATTAAGGGCATTAGTTTCCTTTGTTGGTATGTTTGTTTTAGCACTTCTTCATTCGTTTTGTGTGCAGTATACGATATTCTCTGCATCCTTCTCAAACACCATATTTCAAAAGCTTCAATGTTCTTTTGTGTTTCTGCATTTGTAGTCCAGCTTTCAATAATAATAATAATAATATTAATAATAATAATAATAATAATAATAATAATAATAATAATAATAATAATAATAATAATAATAATAATAATAATAATAATACACGTCATTTGTATCACGCATTTTCATCACTGTATGATGCTCTATGCGTGTTACAAATAAATTTACAAAATTTACATATAGTATATAAAACGTATAGCACAATGATATCAATAGCAGCACCACTGTCATTTAGCTTGGATCTCTTAACTCACTCAATCCTAGAGATTTTTGCTACTTTTCATAATTGGAAAAAATGTATAAAAAATGAACATGTATATAGATAGTTTTATTCGACTACCACTAACATGTAAAAACTTAAATCATTAACTTTGATACTATCTACGCCTATAATTTGTTTCAGAAAAATGTAATAAATAGGCATGGGGTAAAAGTAACCCTGGTAAACTACGGATATAGTCGGTGTTAGGGTTGAGTGAGTTAACATCAGGTAGAAAATACATTTCAAACGAGTTACGTTCTCTCAAAATATCAGGGTGGAGAAGTGAATCATTTAACCCTCTCCTTACCGATCATTTTCAGTATTTTCCCAAAATGGCAGGCTTACCCAGCAGAAAAACTGATCTTTTTAACTCAAACAATCTCTCTAAAAACAACTTTATGTTCTTATTAATTAAACAAAGATCATTCTTCAAAGTTTGTGATGTACAAAATAAATCTGAATAAGAAAAATATATATTGTGTCGTAACAAATGTGACGATTTTGCTGTAGGTGGTATGGAAAGGGTTAAAAAGTACACAATGGCGGTTGTGGTTTCAAATTAAATCACTGTTAAATAGAAGTGTATATCTATAATAAGGTGGCCGTTAGAAGTGATGCTTGAATGGAAATGAAAAAGACTCGTTTATTCAATACTAAAAGTAGAGAACGGTAGGGGCTGCCTGAAGCCGGTGATCGTTAAAATACTAACGAAAGAGTGAAAATGGAGAGGCTTCGTGTGTTCCCATACGAGGCCTCTCCATTTTCACTCTTTCGTTAGTTATTCAATACTATATATATATAGTTAGAGACTCAAATATCTTAGATGACAGAATACTTATTTTATACATAATTAGGCAAGATTTTAATCCGCATGAAGTGAGCCTTTTTCTCAATTTCATGTCATCCCGATCACAGTAATTTGACAGTTGGATTTCTTTAGATCAAGTAGAAAACAAATTTCAAACGAGCAGCCTTTTCTGAAAGCATCTGGGTGTGGATGACTGAATCATTCAGGAAGTACGTTATATGTGGTTTAGAATGGAAAATCTCACCGGGCACTGAATGCCCATGCGGTCACCCCAGACAGACCATGCACCACATCCTGTCTGAATGCTCGCTGGGACCTCACTGCACCAATGCTGACCTGAGGGAATGCAACCAGACTGCCCGGGACTGGCTGACTTACTGGCGCGACAAGATATGATGATGAGAATGGAATCATGTATAAATAGATATTTCTATGATGAACCGGCTGTAAGAAGTGATGAGTGAATTAAAATGGAAATGATTCGTTTACTTAACACAGAAAGTTAGAGACTAAAATACCTTAGATTGCCGATACTTTTTGTATATAGACCTATACATAAATAGGCAAGATTTTGTATATAGACCTATACATAAATAGGCAAGATTTTGTATATAGACCTATACATAAATAGGCAAGATTTTGTATATAGACCTATACATAAATAGGCAAGATTTTGTATATAGACCTATACATAAATAGGCAAGATTTTAATCGAATTATGCGAGCCATTTTCTGAATTTCATGTTCTTCCAATCACAATAATTTAGCAATTGGGTCTCTTTAGAACAAACAGAAAACCAGTTTCAAACGAGCCGCCCTGTTTCAAAACATCTGGGTGGAGGACTGAATCATTCAGGAAGTATCTACGTTATTATTGAGTGGTTTTGAATGAAATCATGTTTAAATAGAGTTTTCTATGATGAGGCGGCCGTAAGAATTACGATCGACTTGGAATGGAAATGATTCGTTTATTGAACACCAGAAAGTTTTAGAGACCGTCTGTCTCTAAACGGTATTATGTGGAGGTGAATTAAATGTTAAGAATTTGAAATAAAGTTTTAAAATATACAAGCTTTGAGTTATAGTTATATGTTATATTGAGTACAATAGATGCAGT
>NC_088360.1:144043677-144048677 GCF_034508935.2 Berghia stephanieae | reverse complement strand
GAATACAACTCACGATTTGTTTTCTTTTGTGGAAAAAGACTGGCATTTTGACGTCATTTTTTGGCCAGTGTCAGGCTATAACTTTACGATAGCTACGATCTGAAGCGTTTAAGGGTTAATGTACTCTTGGTTTTGCGGTCAGATAGCTGCTGGCCCGGGTTGGTCAAAAACTGTGTCTCAGTCTCAGTCCCATTTCCCTGAAGGTTTATCAGGTAAAAAGAAATCCACTGAGACCTAACATTTATTGGGCAGTGAATGTCGGAATGGTGTCTATCCTGTATTTTGTTTACAGATAGTTTGAACTTGACGTCACTCATGTCTTTGTCATCGTTTTTTTTTTTTTTTTTTTTTTTTTTTTTTTTGTCATCCGCGTTTTTGAGTAATTCTGACAAAACTGTATTAACCAGACTATAAACGTTCATGGTTACACACAGTTTTGAGTGTTGGTCCGTCATATTTCCGGATGGTAATGTTGTGAGCTTCTTACCCAAACGCATAATACCTATATCACGCAGGCTTCATTATAATATTGACCCATCTTATCATTTTCATTTCACCAGTTCACATCTGTAGCCTGTAAAAAACAAACAAACAAAAATCACGTATTCAAAAATTTGGCCAATAAACCCGCCCTTCAAATATCGATCGATTTAAATGACCCTCATTTTGGCAAAAACTCTCAAACATGGGACTTCTCGAAATCCCAGGTTTGAGAGTCTTTGCTAAGATGAGGGTAATTTAAATCGATCGATATTTGAAGGACGAGTTTTCTGGCAAATTTTTTAAAACGAATATTTTTTTGTTTCAAAAGTACGAGAGTTAACTAGTTATAAAGATGTGCTCGAAATCCTTATTATTATTATTATTATATTATTATTATTATTATTATTATTATTATTATTATTATTATTATTATTATTATTATTATTATTATTATTATTATTATTATTACTATTTGTATTATTATTATTATTATTATTATTATATTATTATTATTATTATTATTATTATTATTATTATTATTATTATTACTATTATTATTATTATTATTATTATTATTATTATTATTATTATTATTATTATGCTAGTGGTAGTCTTTGTAATGGTGTTGGTTGTGACGTTTTGCATTTGATCAGAGCGGACTGATTCAATAACAAGAGGATTAAACCCAAGTGCTCTGGTGGGCTCTTCAGCCTCCAATCTGAAATGCCCTTATGGTCTACACATGCCAATCACTCGATGAAGGGAGAAGATCCCCTGGCTAGAGGCACTTGATCGAATACTGACGAATAGTGTGATCTAGAAACTGTAAACTGTAAACTATTATTATTATTATTATTATTATTATTATTATTATTATTATTATTATTATTATTATTATTATTATTATTATTATTATACCTTCTCCGCAACCACCACCACCACCACCACCACCACCACCATCACCACCACAACTACCACCACCATCACCACCACCGCAACCACTGCAACCGACACCACCGCCGTCATCGACAATAAACAATCGTAAAGATAAACACACACAGGCAGAGAAGATTAAGATTGATAGATCGACTAATTCAAGTCCTGTTGTTATCGATATCATTTGGCTCTTATCGATAAACTCCCCTGATATCGAATCGCTCCGTGAACAACGATCGTATTTTGTCACACAAATACAAAACACATTTCCCTTATTGCCATGCTAACAGAAAATAAATTCTTCGCATTCCCTGGACAGAAAGAAAACGAACCAAACTGTGAAGGAGTATGTGGGCAAAAAGGAGCCATATCTCATTAAATTGAGCTTTGAGCTTTTATATAGAGCAATATCCACTAAACGTGCTCAAAGCGCTTTACAAGGGCTCCCTGGCCAACAGCAACACTTAACACTTAGAACGGAACATGACGCCTGTTATAAGTCGGTATTCCAATATTTTTGGACAGAGACAACGCTGTTAACGACCAGGTACTCATTTTACACCCGAGTGAGGTGAGAGAGTGTGAGTAAAGAGCCTTTTCCAAGGACTCAACTATGCGCCGAGGGAGGCTCGAACCCAGGACCTTCCAATCCGAAAGCGAGTGTCATACCATAAGACCACATAGCCGCACGAGGTGATAGAGAAACTAAAATTTGCATTTTTTTTTTTGGACATATCAAAACACATGACACTTTTGAACATTTTTTTTTCTAGAGGGAATTGTGGAGGGTAAAAGAGGGAGAGGGAGACCAAGAAGAAGATGGTCACAAGACATCAGCGAATGGATGAATAAGCCATTGACTGAATGTGGAAGGATGTGGAAGGATGGCATAGGACAGAAGCTTGTTACAGTTGGTAGTTGCTGAAGGCCACGTCCAGGAGGGAATAAGCCACGATGATAATAATGATGATGATGATGATGATGATGATGATGATGATGATGATGATGATGATGATGATGATGATGATGATGATGATGATGATGATGATGAGCCATTTAACACTCTGGATTCAAATGACACTTAACTTGTCACAATAGTTGACATTTCACAAACTTCAAAGAAATGCATTAATTATCGGGGTCTTCATTTTTTACCACTTTAATAGGGAAGAAAAGTGTAATGTCAATAAACTGATTCCTATTTCATTGGAAGTGTAAAACTACTCGTCCTGAATACATGACTTATGTAATTGATCTCCTATTTCCAACGTGATGTCATCTTGTTTCCAAGTCTAAACTTCTGGTTTCAGAGTCGTGGCATTTTATTTGATATTCTAATTCACTATATAACATATAGATAGTATGAAGCTTACGTCACTCAGGTCTTTGTTATTGCTTTTTGCCATCCGCATTTATAAGTAATTCTCACTTAACTGTATTATTCAGACTATAAACGTTCAAGATTATGTTGTGATTGTGAGCTTCTTAGCCAAGTGCATACTATCTATATTGCTTATTCATTTTCCCGTGGGCGGTTTACACGCTTCCAAGAAGTTTTGAACTGGAAGAGACGAAGATGAGGTCACGATTTGATGTTCTCTCTCTATCTCTCTCTCTCTCTATCTCTCTCTCTCTCTTTCTTTCTTTCTCTCTCTCTCTCTCTCCCCCCCCCCTCTCTCTCTCTTTCTTTCTCTCTCTCTCTCTCTCTCTCTTCCTCTCTCTCTCTCTCTTCCTCTCTCTCTATCTATCTCTCTCTCTATCTCTCTCTCCCTGTCTCTCTCTGTCTCTCTCTGTGTGTCTCTCTTTCCCTCTCTCTCTCCATCTCTCTCTAAATCTCTCTCTCTCTTTCTCTCTCTCTCTCTCCCTCTCTCGCTCTCTCTCCCTCTCTCTCTCTCTCTCTCTCTCTGTGTGTGTCAGGCTATAACTTAACGATGGCTACGCTATGACTAAGGTATCTAAGTATCCGGCAGATAATAACTTTGTTTCAGTTGTCGCACGTATCAACAACGAAAGTTTAAGCTTAAAAGGAAACCAAAAAAAAAAAAACCCAGCTTTTCACTAATAACACACTAGACCTTTTTATATAGCACAATATCCACTAAATGTGCTCAAAGCGCTTTACAAAGTGTCCCTGACCAACAGCAACGCGTAACATGTAAAACGAGACATAACGCCTGTTAGGCGATATTACAATTTATTTCCAACAGAGACAACGCAATTAACGGTCAGGTACTCATTTTACACCGGAGTACCGTGAGAGAATGTGAGTAAAGAGTATATTCCATGAACTCAACTATGCGCCGAGCGAGGCTCGAACCCAGGACCTTCCTATCCGAAAGCGAGTGTCATACCACTAGACCACATAGTCGATAGTTTAAGCTTAAAAGGAAAACAAAACAAAAAAAACCCCAGCTTTTCACTGGTAGAGGGTTAACAACATTCTAGACCGATCGTCTACCCCGAGATAGTAATGGTAGCTTACATTGACAAGATATAATTTTCCTAATCTCCGTGCATGCAGTGATCGTTTTAATTGGCATCATCATGCAGTGATTTTCTCCCTTGTTTACACTTCATGAGTACAGTGAATCCCTGGTGGGTTTTATTATGTGACCTTGTGCCTTGTGACCACCGATCGTCTAAAAAAACGTATTTTTATGTGTTTTAAGAAAATCTGATGATGATGAAAATTTACGTGTATGTGTGTGTGTGTGTGTGTGTTGTGTGTGTGTGTGTATAATGTAATCTTTGTGATGAAATGGGGGCGGGGGGGGGGGGGGGGGGGGGGGGGGGGGGGGGGGGGCGGAGATCAGATGTTTTGTTGGGTCATTATCGTGAATGATGGTGGATGGTTGATAGTAATTTGTTTTTTCTTCTATGTGGACACGTGTTAAATATTTTCTTAATCTCCATACATGCAGTGATTTTTTCCCTTGTTTACACTTCACGAGTACAGTGAATTCCCTGGTGGGTTTTATTATGTGACCTTGTGACTACCGATCGTCTAAAAAACGTTTTTTTAATGTATTATTTGACTCTGATGATGATGAAAATTTACGTGTGTGTGCGTGTTTGTGTGTGTGTGTGTATGTGTGTGTGTGTGTTGTGTGTATAATGTATTTTTAAAAGTTGAGCTTTAGATAGCGTAATATCCACTAAATGTGCTCAAAGCGCTTTACAAGGGGTCCCTGGTCAACAGCAACATTTAACTGTAGGACGGGACATGCCGCCTGTTAGGCGATATTACAATTTTTCGGACAAAGACAACGCTGTTAACGGTCAGGTACTCATTTTACACTTGAGTACGATGAGAGAGAGTGAGTTGAGTAAAGAGCCTTTTCCAAGGACTCAACTATGCGCCGAGCACGAGGCTCGAACCCAGGACCTTCCGATCCGAAAGCGAGTGTCATACCACAAGACCACATCGCCGCATCATTGTGATAAAGGGAGAAGGGTGGGGGGAGGGGGAGGTCAGATGTTTGTTTTGTTTGGTCATTATCGTGAATGATGATGGATGGTTGATCGTAATTTGTTTTTTCTTCTATGTGGACACGTGATAAATATTTTCTTTTTCTTATTCA
>NC_088360.1:144031177-144038677 GCF_034508935.2 Berghia stephanieae | reverse complement strand
AGGGGTCCCTGGCCAACAGCAACATTTAACATTTAGGACTGGACATGACGCCTGTTAGGCGATGTTATAATTTTATCGGACAGAGACAACGCTGTTAACGGCCAGGTACTCATTTTATACCTGAGTGCGGTGAGAAGAGAATCTGAGTAAAGAGCCTTCTCCAAAGATCAACATTCATCCCATAAAATCCAAGTATCAAAAAAGCACACGATAATGTAACCTGGAACAACTACAAAAGACTTCTAATCTACCCCATGGCACAAAACCCAAGGGCTAGAGCCGACGTATACATATATGCAGGTCTGACATCCAAACCCACTTATGGGCCCAGTTTAACATTACTGTTGTAATGGACAGTATTTTGCGTCATTTATTTTGAGATTTCCATCCATTATAACAATGAGCCCAGAAGGAGTTGGGTTATCAGACCTAAAAATAAGTTTAACGTCGGCTAGAGCTCAGCTGGTCGCTGGTTCGGACAAACAAGTAAATCTTTATAATTTTTTTAAGTACCCAAGACCAGGATGAGGAGTTTCTACTCGTGTATTTTTGTGTGTTCTCTTATCCTCTACCTTATCGGTGACGGTGATAAAATTAAATGATATCACTTATTCCTTATGTTATTGACGGAGTTCGTCGTTTTTATCCCGCCTTTGAAAAACGGCCACTTAAAATGACCCAAATCGTGCTGAAAGCCCCGTTATAACATATAAGACAGAATAGAAAAACAAAACAAGACAGGTTATAAATGTGACCCGCCGTGTCAAAGCGGTATTATGTCGGGATGCACTCAGTTAGGGAAATTGAATTCATAGCCACAAATATCAAATTTGGGTTTAATTTCTCTACGTCATGCTGGAGTATAAATACTATTTTTTGCTTTGCAAAAACTTCTAAAGTCCAATTCCTCATCATTCTATCTCTAAATTCACTTTCTTGGGTCTGAATCATCCCGACATAATACCGTTTTTAGACGGAGGGTCACAAATAATGTCTGAAAACACGCGGGGTCTTAGAATAGCTTTATAACTCATCCCATCGTAAAGAACTTTTGTTATCGGAAATTATCTAATGCTATAAACAGGAAGAGCGTTCAACGCCCATTGATAGTGGAGTACCTTCTCGGAGAGATTTGAACAGGGGCTTCTATCTCCCGCTCATATTCATTTATCAACAGCCACTCGGCGGCGACGGGCGAGTTATAGTAGTGTGTGTTCCCAGATAAACAAATAATATCTTCACTCTAGGGTTGTTTACATTCGCGGCAGATACAGATACAGATACAGATACTACCCTATCTTGTAATTGTAACAATCTGCTGAGTGATTTTAAAATATTATGATTATAATTTTTAATCAATGGGTGAGGAGGGTGGTGGGGGGGGGGGGGGGGGGGGGAGACGGAATTGCATCTGAATAAAAAGGAAAAGAAACAAAAAATAAACTCAAAACAAAAAAAAAAAAGAATATGATTATAGAATAAAAATCTGCATAATAATATATAAAAATATACAAAAACACACACACACACAGACACACACACACAGTTCACACACACACACACACACACACACACACACACATATATATATATATATATATATATATATATATATATATATATATATATTAGGCAAAAAAAAAAAAAAAAATTACAGGTTAAATAAAATGTGACGTTGAGACCGCAACAGGTAGCGTTTGTTTGGTGTTTTATTTAAGGAGTTTGACGCCATTTTGGTTTTTATCGAAAAATAACTGAGAGTCGATTGTGGGCTTTGCTTAAAAGCTGTGAGGTGAAAAACCAAAATTATCGATTAAATGAACTACACAAATTTATAGATAGTATGCGCTTGGCTAAGAAGCTCATAACATTGCCATCCGGAAGTATAACGGACCAACACACAAAACTGTGTGTATCCATGAAAGTTTATATTCGGGTTAATACAGTTAAGTGAGAACTACTCATAAACGCGGATGGCAAAAAACAATAACAAAGACCAGATTGACGTCATCTTCGAAGTATCTATTACTACAAACTGACAAGGTGGATTGAGTCCAGATAAGGGAGATCGAGAATCTCTCCAGGTTACAGTGACCAAGGGAAAAAAGCATAAATTATACAAGACCGGTGACATTGTATGGTGTAACAGCTTAGTGTAAATGTATAACAAACATTATAATGTCGTGACAAGGGAGGTGATTACGATTGGATACAAATGACAGTAATGATTATAATAATAATAATAATAATAATAATAATAATAATAATAATAATAATAATAATAATAATAATAATAATAATAATAAAATAATAATAATAATAATAATAAAAAATAATAATAATAATATAATAATAATAATAATAATAATAATAATAATAATAATAATAATAATAATAATAATAATAATAATAATAATAATAATCAGTCAATGTCCCCCCCCCCTCCCCCCCCCCCCCCCCCCCCCCCCGGCAAGCAAACACCAATGTCATGTCACGTGATAATATTATTCATCGAGGCTTTAATCACCGCGAGGTCCCCAAGGTTGAGAGTTTTTGCCAAGATGAGGGTAGAATTTAAATCTATTGATATTTATTCGAAAAGGACGGGTTTTCTGACCAAATCTATAAATACCAGTGTGTCTTACCAGTGAATGGCGGTTAACTGGTTAATATTTTTGAAATTTTGTATCCTATTTATTTCCGTAGTTATACTTAAAGACGCGGGATTACAAAAGGTCAAATGTCATTCAATTGATTTACCCAATCGGATTAAGTGTCTTTGCAACTTAAGGCTGGCAAAGACAACAACAACAACAACAAAAAGCGCCTGCTTAACGTCATCCGCATTCCTTTTGCATCTAAAATGCAATCTCAGCAGAGTTGTAACCATTGGTGGATATTGAGAAAAGTGACTGTGACCCAAGCCGGAAGTAGAAAGCACCATATTATTGTCGTAGGGTTTGTTTACACACGTGACTCTGACGTAAATGGGTCAAAGGGAAATAACACAAACATAAACATTCATTACAGTAGGACACGTTCGAAACAGCGTGATTATTTCAAATCAATAAATATTGAGCATAATGTCATATGCCAGCTTTGATTTCCATGTCATGTTAGCGTTCGAGGGTGTGTTTTCAACAGAAATGAGAAGAAAGAGGGAGGGGTAGATTAGGCGAAGATATAGGAAAAGGATAAGGAGGCAGAGGAAGAGGAGGAGGAAGAGGAGGAGGAGGAGGAGGAGGAGGAGGAGGAGGAGGAGGAGGAGGAGGAGGAGGAAGGAAAAGGAAAGAAGAAAAAGAGAAGGAAGAAGAAGAAGATGAAGAAGAAGAAGAAGAAGAAGAAGAAGAAGAAGAAGAAGAAGAAGAAGAAGAAGAAGAAGAAGAAGAAGAAGAAGAAGAAGAAGTAGTAGTAGTAGAAGAAGAAGAAGAAGAAGAAGAAGAAGAAGAAGAAGAAGAAGAAGAAGAAGAAGAAGAAGAAGAAGAAGAAGAAGAAGGAGGAGGAGGAGGAGGAGGAGGAGGAGAACAACAACAAACAGAAAAACAATAACAGAAACAACAGCAACAATAACAATAACAACAATAAATACAACAATAAAAACAACAATAGCAACAATGAGGAGAAAGAGAAGGAGGAGGAGGAGGAGGAGGAGGAGGAGGAGGAGGAGGAAAAATAGAGGAGAAGGAGGGAAAGCAGGATGAGAAGAAAGGAGAAGAAGAAGGAGAAGAATAAGGAGTTGGAGAAAAGAAGGAATATAAAGATGGGAAAGAAAATTAAGATAATATAGGAGAAGGAGGAAGAGGAGAAGGCGTAGGAGAAGAAGTCGAAAACTGAATACCTCGCTCAACAACAAACAAAAGTATGAATCAAAACATTGGATAATATATTAATACAAGCATGCAAGCACATTTCATAGACGCGCACGCGAAAAAAACACATACAATCACAAACACACACCAAACTATACAAATATCATAATTTATTGTTCGTATTAAAAAAAATAGACGAATCAGAGCAAATGAAAAAAATTTAGACTACCAAAGAAGTAAAGAAAGAAAAATAAACAGAAAGTTTCCGATGTATGTAAGTGTAGAGGTGAATGCCACTGTTTTGATTATCATCACAAAACGCCACCGACATTCGTTGTAGCGTCAGTCAGGTCGGTGCGATGTCAAAAATAAAACAAAAATATATGCAAAAGAAAAAAAAGTCGTAAATAAAGCATGCATGAAAATAAAGATATTAACCGATTAAGTATCAAAAGGTAAAAAACCAAACAAAAATAAAAATTAAAAAACAAAAACAAAAAACAAACAAACAAAATACAACAAAAAAATAAATAATTAAAAAAAAAAAAATAACGCTAAGCGTCACTTGGCGTAACTCTTGGAAATAACGCGATCCATCTATGTAAAACACTGATAAAATACTTTTTTTTAATGTATTTGGCCATTTAAAAAAAAATTACTCTAAATATTGGCCAATTAATTAAGAAATCCCTAAAATTATGAAAAACCTTCAAACTTGAGACTTCACTTCGAGGAACTTTTAGGCCTCGGGTTTATCAAAATTTTAGGGGGGGGGGGGGGGGGGGGGGGGGAAGGGCGGGGGGCACTTCAGTTGACATAAATTCGAAGTAAATGTTCCTTTTTCTTTTCTTTTTTTTTTGGCTTAAATAGATAAACACTTGTTTTGTTAGAGAATGGCCCATCTGCACACACACCGTTTGTACAAAACAAAACAAAAAAATCTGCCGGTGTTGCTGTCACAGGTTTATCGCTATTTCACATTGACACGGGGAGGGGGGGGGGGGGGGGGGGTGGGGGGGGGGGGGGGGGGGGATACAAGCCCACGGGAGTTTCCGCTAGCCAACTCTGTACGCTGTTCCATCAGAGCAACATGACATTATGGCGGTGTTAGGGATTTAGAGAGAAGATAACATAACATCGTTTTTCACTTGTTGTAACCCCTGTGTTCTGCCGTACTCTGGAAAAAAACCCATATTTCAAAATTTGGCCAGAAAACCTCATTCTTCAAATATCGATCGATTTAATAGACCCTCGTCTTGGCAAAAACTCTCAAACCTGGGACTTCGATGGGACTTAGTGAAGTCCTAGGTTTGAGAGTTTTTGCCAAGACGACGGTCATTTAAACAGATCGATATTTGAAGGACGAGTTTTTCTGGCCAGAATTTTAAATATGTGTTTTTTTAAGAGTATGGCAGTATTGTTGTTGTTGTTGATGTTATTGTTGTTGTTATTAATGTTGGCACTGTTCTATTTTATTATTATTATTATCATCATCATCATCATCATCATCATCATCATCATCATCATCATCATTCTTCTTTTTCTTCTTCTTCTTCTTCTTCTTCTTCTTCTTCTTCTTCTTCTTCTTCTTCTTCTTCTTCTTCTTCTTCTTCTTCTTCTTCTTCTTCTTCTTCTTCTTCTTCTTATTATTATTATTATTATTATTATCATCATCAGTATTATTATTATTATTATTATTATTATTATTATTATTATTATTATTATTATTATTATTATTATTATTATTATTATTATTATTATTATTATTATTATCATTATTATTACTGTTGTCGTTGTTGTTGTTGTTGTTGTTGTTGTTGTTGTTGTTTTTGTTCTGTCGGTCTTCCTCAACGGTCCATTAATTTTTGTTGTTTTTTAAATCGCTTGTCATTGTTATTGTAATTGACTCAAGCAGGTCATGTTGAAATAACCGATATATGTTGTTGTTGTTGTTGTTGTTGTTGTTGTTGTTGTTGTTGTTGTTGTTGTTGTTGTCATCGTCCTTGATTTTGTTGCTTTAATTCTTGTTGTTATGATTGTTATTATTATTATTATTATTATTATTATTATTATTATTATTATTGTTATTATTATTATTATTATTATTATTATTATTATTATTATTATTGTTGTTGCTGTTGTTATTGTATTTGTTTCTGATTGTCTTCTTCTGCTCTTTATTATTATTTTATTTTGTTTCGTAGTTGTTGATATTGATTGATGAGGTAATGTTGTTGTAAATAATGTCTTTCCTATTTTTGTTGTTGGTGTTTTCTTTTCCGTTTTTCTCCGGGTTTTATTTTCGGTTTTATTTTTGTTTTTTATTTATTTATCAATTTTTTTTTTTTTTTTGCTGTTTGTGTTGCTATTATTGCTGAACTTTTATATTCTGCTGTTTTCTCTTAAATATTTTCCCCTATTTGTTGCAGTTGACGATGTTGATTGTATTAGTGCTGATATTGTTATTGTTGTTGATGTTGTTGATGATGATGATGATGATGATGGTGTTTTCTTGATATCATGATATTATTGTTATTGTACATCCATTTGTCTTTTCCCCTACCTCTTCTTTCACTTTCCCCTCCCTGTCCTCCCCCTGCTCCTCCTCTTCCTCCTCCTCTTCTTCTTCCTCCTCCTCCTCCTCCTCCTCCTCCTCTTCCTCCTCCTCCTCTTCTAACTTCACTTTCTTCTCACCTTCCACCTCCCCCCCTCTTTATCAATTTTCCACACTCTTCTCCTCCTCATCCTCCTCCACGTCTTCCTCCTCCCTTCCCCATTTCTCCTCCTGCAACTTCTTCTTCTTCTTCTTCCTCCCTTCCTCCTCCTCCTCCTCCTCCTCCTCCTCCTCCTCCTCCTCCTCGTCCTCGTCTTCCACCTCCACCTCTACAATACAATCCTCCCCATTCACCGTAACACCTGCCTCGATCCCACCAATCAGAACGCAGGATTTCCTCTAGGCTAAAATTGTCATTCACAAATAAATGTCAGTCGACAGTTACAGTAAAACTTTTATTTTGTCACGAACAACGTTTTCAATTACTTTATTTACGTCCTGTTTGTAAAATAACGGTGAATTAGCGTAGATGGTAAAGTAACCGTTTCTCGCCGTAAACATAGACACCAATGTGCTCGATCTTTAAAGAATAAATTTTACTTTGGCATCTATCAAGGACACTATCGATATTATAATTGAGCTTTATATAGCGCAATATCCACTAATGTGCTCAAAGCGCTTTACAAGCGGCCGCTGGTCAACAGCAACATTTAACATGTAGGACAGGACATGACGTCTGTTAGGCGATATTACAATTTTTCAGACAAAGACGAGGCTGTTAACGGCAAGGTACTCATTTCACACCTGAGTACGGTGAGAGAATGTGAGTAAAGAGCCTTTTCCAAGGACTCAACTATGCGCCGAGCGAGGCTCGAACCCATGACCTTCCGATCCGAAATTGAGTGTCAAACCACAAGACAAATAGCCACCCGATATAATGAAGTTGACGTCACTCAGGTCTTTGTTATGTTTTTTTTTTTGCCATCCACGTTTATGAGTAATTCTCACTAAACTGTATTAACCAGACTATAAACGTTCATGGTTACACAGAGTTTTGTGTGTCGGTCCGTTATACTTCCGAATGGCAATGTTGTGAACTTCTTTGCCAAGCGCAATACTATCTATAACGTGCTTTAC
>NC_088360.1:143977601-144015101 GCF_034508935.2 Berghia stephanieae | reverse complement strand
GGTACACTCATGTTTTGACTTCTACAGTCATTCGTGTATATTGTGAATAATACAGGGGACAATACACAACCTTGAGGAGCACCAGTATTTGTAGTTATACAGGAAGATTTGTTTTGTCCTAATTGAACATATTGTGCTCTCTCCGTAAGAAATTCGAGCACCCAAGCAATTATATACTTGTTTAGATTCAGACAAGTCAATTTTTGAACAACCAACTGAGGTTGCATTGTATTGAACGCTGAAGAAAAATCTGCGAAAAGCAATCTGCAATAGCTCTTAGCGTGATCTAGATGCCTGTAGATGTTGTTTGTAAACAGCAAAATGGCATCCTCTACGCCACGTCCTGGTTTGTAAGCAAATTGATGACTATCACTCAATGGCATTAACTGGTTCCTAATTTTAACAAGAACAAGTTTTTCTAAAGATTTCATGACTATTGAAGTCAGTGCAACAGGTCTGAGATCGTTCATAGATTCAAGTTTTTCTTTTTTTTTGGAACAGGAATAATTTTTGAAGTTTTCCAAATTTCAGGGATCGAAACGCATTGGAGGGACCAGTTAAAAATATGTGTATAAATGGGGGACAGTTGATGGGCACATTCTTTTAATAATTTTCCTTTCAATCCATCCGGCCCAGCAGCCTTCCTCTCGTTTAGTTTCGAAAATACGAATCTCGTTTCTTCTTCACTGACCTCAATAGTCATTTCATCTTCCAAAGCCCTGTCTAATTTATGTTTTTCATTTTCAATATCAAATTTGTTTGCTGTGTCAAAACGTGAATAAAATTTATTTAGAGTTTCAATTTCGATATCTTCAGATATAATCGTGGGCTTTGGATTATAGTTAACAGCAGTTTTAAGCCCCCGCCACGTGTCCCGTATATCCCCAGAAGAAAAGCATTTTTCAATTTTATTTTTGTACTTGTCTCTACAACTAGATATTACCCTCTTTATCTCTTTTTGTTTTGTTTTCAGATCTTTTTTGTTTCTACTAGTATAGAGAGTTTTCTTTTGGTTCAATAAAAGTTTTAGATCTTTTGTTATCCAAGGCTTGTTGTTAGGATAATATTTTATTTCTTTTTTACAAGACACGAGCTGTTCACAGAATTTTAAATACTCACTCACACAGTCATTCAGCTCATCCACACTATCACATGATTCGATAAAAACATTCCAGTCAGTGCATTAAAAACAACCACGCAAATCTTCACACACACTTCCGTTCCAGATCTGTACACTTTTCTTTACTGGTTTTACACGTTTAAAAACAGGGCGGTAGGTGGGGAGTAGCAAGAGCATGCAGTGGTCAGATAAACCTAATGGGGCACGGGGTAAACATTTGTAACTATTTTTAATATTACACAGGAATAAATCTAATGTTTTTTTGTCCCTTGTCTCGCAGTCCACGTATTGATGAAGTCCCGGGAGAGTGAAATCTTTACATTGGTTAAAATCACCAGTGACCATCAATACGGCATCGGGCATCATTAATGTTTGAGACAGTCTACATTAATGTTTCAGGCTTAATTCGCCATCTTCAGGACTGAGTTGTTTTGTTGACTAATAATAATAGTAATAATAATTCGCTCCATTACTACGTGTCGAGCACTTTTCGTACCATATTTGTATCAAACACGATTTAATATATATATATATATATATAAAGATGTAAAGATTTCAGGGCCGTTTCCAAGGACTCAACTATGCGCCGAGCGCGAGATTCAAACCCAGGACCTTCCTATCCGAAAGCGAGTGTCATGCCACTAGACCACATAGGGTAAGAAGCAATTGTTTTAAAAAAATATAGATGAACAACACAGGAACCTGTCTGAAGGCAAGTGTCATAACACACCCTACTGTATCTAACAGATCCCCCCCTCCCCCACCACCACCATTCCCAACCTCCCTCGTCTATTTATTATCAGTATTTTTGTGCACCCCCCCCCTTCCTCCCACCCCTCCTTTCCCCACTCCCGTACCTTATATTTACATCACCCCATCTTTCATTAAGTTTCAGATCACGAAATGTTTCGGTGAAAATCAACCTAAACGGAAGACAAAACGAAAAAGGGTGGCGATGGCAAGAATGAACAAAAAGTTCTATCGGGAATGAGATTAGCGGAAGAGTAGCGTCCCTTGATTGGACGTCACCTTACAGAGAGAACGTCAATTTGGTTTTGAAGTGTCTCAAGCCGCTTTCACCGGAAGCGAGGACGAGAGACGCATGCGCACAACCAACATGACGTTCTCTCTCTAATAACTTTTCCGCCGGTGACGTCACAGACTATGGGTGACGTCCAGCCAAGGGACGCTACTCTTCCGCTAATCTCATTCCCTATCGAAATAAGACAGCAATGAATGTCCTACAGTATGTCCTTCGACGTCAGGATCGTCACTGGCGATGTACTCAGCAGGGGAATCCCCGCGAGATTACTCGCCGTTTCTCTTCTTCTGTGCGGCTATGTGGTCTATTGGTATGACACTAGCTTTCAGATCGGAAGGTCCTGGGTTCGAGCCATGCGCTCGGCGCATAGTTGAGTCCTTGGAAGAGGCTCTTTACTCACATTCTCTCACCGTACTCAGGTGTATAATGAGTACCTGGCCGTTAATAGCGTTGTCTTTGTCCGAAAAATTGAAATATCGCCTAACAGGCTACATGTTAAATGTTGCTGTTGACCAGGGACCTCTTGTAAAGCGCTTTGAGCACATTCAGTGGATATTACCCTATATAAAGCTCAATTTTTATTCTTGCCTCTCTTAAAACTTAAAACTCTTTAAGATTCAACCCGACAAAAACCGACAACGGCCAAATATTCATGGGCGGGGTAGTCAAGACTGGCCTCAGTAAGTAAAATCCAATCGTTGTGAAGGAAATGACAGGCCTGTCTCTGTCGCAGGATGTTTTCAGCTTGCCGCCAGAAATAAGATATGTTGTAGGGAAAATACCCAAAATGCGCACCATTTCCCTCACCCCCCCCCCCCCTTTTTTTTTTATGGATTGGTCAAATTGCAATTAAACCCTCCTCTAACCCCCGCCCCTCCTTTGATCAAATGGCGCAATTAAACTCTCCTCCCCCCCACCCCCCCCCCTTCTTTGATCAAATGGCGCAATTAAACTCTCCTCCCCCCCCCCCCACCCCCCCCCCCTTTACTTTTTTTCTATTTAATCCAATAGAGTAAACCCAAAAAGCCGCAGGTACAGGTTCAAGGCGGCGAGTAACTAGCGTCCCCCCCCCCCCCCCCCCCCCCCCCCCAACGATGAATGATCGGGCATTGTCCTATTTCGCAACGCAGAGAACTCACTTTGAAAGGAGATACAAAAGTACATCTATTATATCAATAGTTTTATAAGAAGTTGGCTAAGAAGCTCATAACATTGCCATCCGGAAATATAACGGACCAACACACAAAACTGGGTGTATCCATGAACGTTTATAGTCGGGTTAATACAGTTCAGTGAGCATTACTCGTAAACACGGATGGCAAAAAATAATAACAAAGCCTGAGTGACGTCATCTTCGAACTATATATAGTCGCCAACTTTTGCATGGTGTTTACAGTGGGAGCGATCTTTATTCATGTTTTTGTCCAACCTCATCATCGATCACATGATTTGTTGCTGTACAACGATTGGATATTTCTCAATACTAAATGTAAACACGCTACTTTTTGAAATTTGTAAACATGCCCATGAGTCCCGCTGAGCGAAATGACCGATAATTAATTGTAACGTTGGATATTTCTCAAATTGTGAACTATTTTCACTATGTGGGACATTTTGAGCCTAACAGGCGTTATGTCCCGTCCTTCATGTTAAATGTTTGCTGTTGACCAGGGACCCCTTGTAAAGCGCTTTGAGCACGTTTAGTGGATATTGCTCTATATAAAAGCTCATTTTTAAAATAATGAAACATTGCTTAGTCATGAATTTCGTTGCATTCCAAGATAACGATTGGAACCAGACCTAAACCGAAACGAAACATAATAATATTTATTAGGGGAATGTTATCGACCACCAAATCTCGTCCATAACTGACGGAGATAACTGTAATTCTTTTCGGAGCGGTACGTTCTAAAATACCTGAGTATATTTACCTAAGGTCCATTCTGGAAGGCAGGGCCATTAAGGCATGTTGTATCGGCTCCATCTCCAAGACATGCCAAGCTTATCGCTGGTTAATTCATCTGTTTCTACGCCTTCTCATTTTACTTACTTGACTTTCTTACTTAGATACTTACTTACTTTACTCACTCACACGCACGTTCGTACCAAATTATGTATGTAGGTACTCACGTTCACATTTTTCTTGCTTTATTTAGTCCGTGATGACGTCCATGTTATTTCAGGATTTTCGAGAGTGTGTTCATTTGTGACAGATCGTGTCAAAACCGTATCATGTCGGGGTGGACCTGATGTTTAAAAGTTGAAGTTTCAAATTAACTTATAAGTTTGTTTGTGTGTGTGTGTGTGGGGGGGGGGGGGGGGGCGGAGGGTTCTCGATAGATCAATTGGTAGAGCACTCGCTTCACACACAAACAAAGGGACCGTGATCGATCCCGGTTGAACATTGTTTTCCGTCCCCCCCCCCCCCTTGCCCTCTCTCCACCCAGCAGTAATTAGGTAGCTGGGTCTGAGGATCTGGCGGTGGAAAGTATTTTGCGATGAATTAGTTTTTGTACGTTTCACGCTAGAAAACCCGGGATAAACTACTGCTTCAAGGGTCTAGTGGTTCTTAAGGACTACTCTATATTTTAAAAGAATAAATTTGAGTTGATATAAAAGTGTATATTTAGAAGAACGAGTTTTGTTTCTGACACTTCAAAACCTTAAATTTAAATTCAAATTAAAAAATTTAAATGAGATTTATATAGCACAATATCCACTAAATGTGTTCAAAGCGCTTTACAAGGGGTCCCTGGTCAACAGCAACATTTAACATGTAGGACGGGACATGCCGCCTGTTAGGCGATATTACAATTTTTCGGACAAAGACACCGCTGTTAACGGTCAGGTACTCATTTTACACCTGAGTACGGTGAGAGAATGTGGGTACAAAGAGCCTTTTCCAAGGACTCAACAATGCGCCGAGCGAGGCTCGAACCCAGGAACTTCCGATCCGAAAGCGAGTGTCATACCACTAGACCACATATTAATTTTCATAATCGTGATCATTTTGACCAAAAACTTCATGTTCTTTAACTACTTCATTCACTCCGACATATAACCAGGCTGATAAGACGGGTCACATTTGATGAGATCTATGTTCAACTTCTCTTTCAACTAACCCATTTATCACGTGACTTTTCGGTTATCCTACCATGGAATCTTCTGAAGGAAAAGTCAACACCCAAACCTTGTTTATTGATATAGACAGTTCGAAGATGACGTCACTCAGGCCTTTGTTATTGCTTTTGCCATCCGCGTTTGTGAGTTGTTCTCACTAAACTGTATTAACCTGACTATAAACGTTCATGGTTACACCGAGTTTGTGTGTTGGTCCGTTATACTTCCGGATGGCAATATTGTGAACTCCTTGGCCAAGCGCATTTTATCTATATGCATATATATATAATGCACACACACACACACACACATATATATATATATAATATATATATATATATATATATATATATATATATATACATATATATATATAGATAGTATGCGCTTGAAGAAGCTCATATCATTGCCATCCGGAGTATATAGGACCAACACACAAAACTGTGTGTATCCATGAACGTTTAAAGTCTGGTTAATATAGTTCAGTGAGCATTACTCAAAAACGCGGATGGTAAAAAAAAAATAACAAAGACCTGCGTGACGTCATCTTCGAACTATCTTTAGATAGAATGCGCTTGGCCAAGGAGTTCACAACATTGCCATCCGGAAGTATAACGGACCAACACACAAACTCTGTGTAACCATGAACTTTTATAGTCTGGTTAATACAGTTTAGTGAGAACAACTCACAAACGCGGATGGCAAAAACAATAACAAAGGCCTGAGTGACGTCATCTGCATACTATCTATAGATAGTCTTTGTTATTGTTTTCAGCCAGCCATTTTTATGAGTGGTTCTCACTGAATTCCATCAATCAGACGTTTTAAAAAACGTTCAAAGTTACACATAGTTTTGTGTGTTGGTACACATTTATCCGCAAAAACCAATAACAAAGACCTGAGTGACGTCAACTTTGTTCTATCTTTCGCAAAATGAGTCGGCGTATGTGTCACATGGGAAGTGTGTAAATATTACACACAACAACAAACACACTTTGACAGCCATTTCCTTTCTTCACTCTTTTCTCCTTTCCCGTGTAAACAAATGAATCCAAACAATGAAAATATCACACCTTCTCCTTCACAGAATTCACGTCCTTTCCCACAAGTTCGCTTTCATCTTTTGGGTGAAAGTCACGATCTAGTTCAGGCTATGTGGTCTTGTCGTATGACATTCGCTTCCGGATCGGCTGGTCCTCGGTTCGAGCCTCGCTCGGCGTAAGGTTCATTCCTTGGAAAAGGCTTTTTTTTTTTTCTCACCGTACTTAGGTATAAAATGAGTAGTACCTGGCGTTAGCAGTGTTGTCTCTTTCCAAAAAAAAAAAAAATGTATTATCGCCTAACAGGCGACATGTCTCGTTTTACGTGTTACGTGTTGCTGTTGGTCAGGGACCCTTTGTATAGAGAGAACGAAGATGACGTCACTCTGGTTTTTGTTATTGTTTTTTGCAATCCGCGTTTATGAGTAATTCTCACTAAACTGTCTCAACCAGACTATAAACGTTTAAGGTTACACATAGTTTTGTGTGTTGGTCCGTTATACTTCCGGATGGCAATGTTTTGAGATTTTTCCCCAAGCACATACTATATATAAAGCTTTGAGCACGGTAAGTGGATATTGCACTATATATAGTATGCGCTTAGCTAACAAGTTCACAACAACGCCATCCGGAAGTATAACGGGCCATCACACAATTTTATGTGTAACCATGACTTTTATAGTCTGGTTAATACAGTTTAGTAAGAATTACTCATAAAAGTGGATGTCAAAAAACAATAACAAAGACCCGATTGAAGTTAACTGCATTCTATGTATATAAAAGCTCACGTTTTTATTTAATGGAAAAAAAAAAATTAGTCGTGAGAGCACTGCAGTGTAGTAAATAATACTTTTCGCCATGTTCTTTTTCAATACGATTCAATAGTCTGATGTCACGCCGTCCGGCAACGACGGCCATCTTGGTTCTAAACAAAGAAAATCATTACTTTTTATTTTTCATGTTGTCGAGAACTTTTCATCTGCCTTATGCTCAGAATGTGTAAAAGTCAAAACATGATCAAATTTATGGGTTTTTTTTCCCTCTGGATACACTTTTATGCTCGCCGGAGAAATATTTCATACGGGCGTCCGCCATTGTTCCGATAGTTTAGAGCCAGTGTTACTAAGTTACCATGCGTCATTAGGAAGGAAGTGACGTTACGACTGTTGAAGAGTATTAAATCTGTTTTTATTTCCTCTTCTGCCTGCGCGGTATGCGGTATGCGACTAATTAAATAATCAAAATAATTGGAGATGGAGAATGTAGTTAATCTTCAAAGAACAGTGGCTGTCTGAGTAGATACCCAAAATAGCTACTGCTACCTGTTGCCTTGAAGGAAAGGTAAATTTTGCTCTTAATCAAAGGTAAAGAATAGTTCAGGCCGTTATAAAAATGGCAGTAATTTAAAATCTAGAGTTTAAAAAATATTTAGAGCATTAAAAAAGTGCAATACCCATTAAACGTGCTCAAAACGCATTACAAAGAGATCCTTGACGAGCAGCAACACGTAACATATAGAACGAGACATGACGCCTGTTAGGCGATTACATTATTTTCCGACACAGATAACGCTGTTAACGACCTGGTACTCATATTACACCTGAGTACGGTGAGAGAATGTGAGTAAAGAACCTTTTCCAAGGACTCAACTATGCGTTGAGCGAGGCTCGAACCCAGGACCCGGAAACGAGCGTCATACCACAAGACCACATAACCGCACATCGAGAGCCGAAAAAAAACAACAATGGAGTTAATTTCAAGAGAGTTAAACAGACAATATATTTTTCTTGCCACTCTTTGGATAGGACGCTAGCAACTCGCAAACTAATTTCACCTGGCGGACGTGTTTTGTGACGTCATTTGTGCGGCTATGTGGTCTTGTGGTATGGCACTCGCTTTCGGGCCGTAAGGTCATGGGTTCGAGCCTCGCTTGGCGCATAGTGAGTCCTTGGAAAAGACTCTTCACTCAAATTCTATCACCGTACTCAGGTGTAAAACGAGTACCTGGCCGTCTACAGAGTTGTCTCTGTCCGAAAAAAAATGGTAATATCGCCTAACAGCGTCATGTCTCGTCTTACATGTTAAATGTTGCTGTTGGCCAGGGACCCCTTGTAAAGCGCTTTGAGCACATTTAGTGGATAATGCTCTAGATAAAAGCTCTCGGGTTTTGTTTTTTTTTGTTCTTTAAAAAATAAATATTTTGGCCAGTGTAGGTGAGTTAACGAATGCTATCGTTGTATTGGGTTGTAATTAACAGGTAGATAACCACGCCCCTCGGACAATCGTTGTGATTGGTAGACACAGCAAACTACACAGGTTTTACTATCGATGGTATGTGTCTAAATACAATACCCACTGTTCAACCGCTTGGTCAATAGATACTTCGAAGATGACGTCACTCAGGTCTTTGTTGATGTTTTTTGCCATCCGCGTTTATGAGCAATGCTCACTGAACTGTATTAACCCGACTATAAACGTTCATGGATACACACAGTTTTGTGTGTTGGTCCGTTATACTTCCGGATGGCAATGTTATGAGCTTCTTAGTCAAGCGCATACTATCTATAGATAGAATGCGCTTGGCCAAGGAGTTCACAACATTGCCATCCGGAAGTATAGATAGAATGCGCTTGGCCAAGGAGTTCACAACATTGCCATCCGGAAGTATAACGGACCAACACACAAACTCTGTGTAACCATGATCTTTTATAGTCTGGTTAATACAGTTTAGTGAGAACAACTCACAAACGCGGATGGCAAAAACAATAACAAAGGCCTGAGTTACGTCATCTGCATACTATCTATAAAAACAACAAAGATCAGAGAGAGGTCGATTTCATTCACGTGACTGTTTATAAACAACCAAATATGTTTGTCCGGGCACGTGTGAGGGTGTGTCACAAATTTTAAGATTTGATTGGTCAAAAATCTACTGGTTAATACTATTCCATGTTCTTTTATATTCAAACAATGTGATGTGTAAGCGACCCCAAGCTTGAATGCCATCCGAGTACGACATAATAATATGATAAGTGTCAATACTCTTCAACAGTCGTAACGTCACTTCCTTCCTAATGACGCATGGTAACTTAGTAACACTGGCTCTAAACTATCGGAACAATGGCGGACGCTCGTATGAAATATTTCTCCGGCGAGTATAAAGCGTATCCAGAGGAAAAAAAACAACCCATTAATATGATCATGTTTTGACTTTTACACATTCTGATCACAAGGCATATGAAAAGTTCTAGTCAGCTTGAAGAATAAAAAGTAATGATTTTCTTTGTTTAGAACCAAGATGGCCGCCGTTGCCGTGCGGCGTGACATCAGACTACTGAATCCAATTGGCAAAATATTGACCAAATCAATTGAATGAAAGGTCAAATCTATGTCAGTTGCACTTTACACTTGACGTAAGGGGTCACTCATTTCATAGCATAGTCAATATTGAAGTGGTCAAGGCATAAAGAAACTTTATATAATATGTTATAGATCGTTCCTATTGTGTTATTGATATTATAATAATATGATTCTGTCCGTAATTGAAAGAGTTGCCGAATAAATGTAACGACTATGTGGTCTTGTGGTATTACACTAGCTTTCGGGTCTGAAGGTCCTGGGTTCGAGCCTGGCTCGGCGCATTGTTGAGTCCTTGGAAAGGGCTCTTTATTCACATTTCCTCACCGTACTCAGGTGTAAAGTGAGTACCTGGCCGTTAACAACGTTGTCTCTGTCGTCCGAAAAAAATGTAACATCGCCTAACAGGCGTCATGTTTCGTTGGTCAGGGATCCCTTGTAAAGCGCTTCACGTTTTATATCCGGACTGTTTAACAAAATGTCTATTTCAAACAGTACAAATTGTCTCCTAGCCGTCCTTTATGGTCGCAAAACTGAAAAATATCTGTTAAAAATAGCCCATAATTTGTCTTACGTTCTATTTCATACTTTTTTTTTTAACACCCCGGGTTTTCCTGGTTTGTTGTGACCTCAGACTGAATTGATTGCTGTGAGCTGTCACGTGAAGCAGAAAAGAGGGGAACCTTCTTACAGAAATAGATACGGGACTTCCGTTTTTAGAACTCGGACAACGCAAAGCGCTCGGGAACCAGTAATTATTAATGCCGAGTGGCGTGCGTTTGTGTGCGTAGTAAATAACCAGTTTGTGTGTGTGTTTGTTTATGTGTGTTTATGTGTGTGTGTGTGAGTCTGAGTGTATATATGTCCTCTTTCACGGAGATTGAAGTATTTCTCTGTTGCACGAAACGGGTAGAAAATGATGACATTCTTAAAGTATTAGGATCATGGTCAATCTCATAAATACTTTCGGTCTTATCTAAATAAGACCCAGCAAAGTAACTTCTTAAGGATAACCAACGGATACGCCTTAAAGAAATTGGAAAATCTATCATGTTATAGCAAGTGGTTCGTTTGTAAATGAATCGTGCTCTCTCTCTCTCTCTCTCTCTCTCTCTCTCTCTCTCTCTCTCTCTCTCTCTATCTATCCATCCATCTATCTATCTATCTATCTAACTATCTATCTATCTATCTATCTATCTATCTATCTATCTATCTATCTATCTATCTATTTATCTATCTATCTATCTATCTATCTATCTATCTATCTATCTATCTATCTATCTATCTATCTATCTATCTATCTATCTATCTTTATATCTATCTTTTTCTGAGATTTCATAAGAAACTCCATGTTTCAAAGCGGTATGGCCTTAGCTTGGTATCGAAAACATTAAGTGTCCTTGGGCCAGTCATCTGGCTCGAATTTACGTTGCGGCGCTACATTGCTGTTGACGCCTGGACCGGACCCTGAATAAATATTGTCCCTCGGTTTCAAGAAGATTTATCTGCAGCTATGTGGTTTAGTGTTATGACACTCGCTTTCAGATCCTATGGACCTTGGTTCGAGCCCTGTATAGTTTGAAAAGTCCTTGGAAAAGGCTCTTAACTCACATTCTCTCACTGTACTCAGTTGTAAAATGAGTACCTGGCCGTTAACAGCGTTGTCTCTGTCAAAAATATTGTAATATCGCCTATCTAGGTGTCATGTCTCGTTCTAAATGCTACATGTTGTTGTTGCTCACGGACGCTTTGTAAAGCGCTTTGAGCACGTTTAATGGATATTGAGCTATATAGAAGTTCCAATTTTTTTCTGTTTATTTTATCTATATATTTATTTTAAAAAAAAAAAAGCATAATATCGGGTTTGAATCTTTTTGCCAAGTTTTAGGTCACATGAATCAATAAAAATTTATAGTTATATTTTTTTTCTGACCAAGATGTAAAAATAGTCAATACATTTCAACTCTTCAGGACATCGAAAAACTTGCCAAAATGTAATATGATATTTTGGCATGTCGGGATTTCAATAGTATGAATTAAAAACTAAGTTGGCTACATTATAATTATAAATGATTATCAGTAAACAAATTGTCAAATAAATAAGATTTATGATAAAATTATCGAACGTGAATAAATATCAATTTATAATAGAGTCGTTTCCCACAATATCACCATATTCAATGCGCGTAAAAACGATTAATTCTTAATGCTGTATCATTTAGGACCGGTGATGAGTTGGCGAATTGAGAATTTCAAAAACTGTGCTTTTATATAGAGCAATAATCACCTGCTCAAATTGCTTTACAAGGGGTCCCTAGTTATCAGCAACACTTAATATGTAGGGCAAGAAGTGATGCCTGTTAGGCGATAATATAATTTATTTCCGACAGAGACAACCCTGTTGACGGCCGGGTGGTGATTTTACACATGAGTACGGAGAGAGAATAAATGTGATTAAAGAGCCTTTTTTCCAAGGACTCAACTATGCGCTGATCAATGCTGTACTTGAATTCGGGACTTTCCGATCCGAAGGCGAGTATCATACCACAAGACCACATAGCCACAGTAGAAGTATATTATCCAAACATTGACAAGGACGACTCCATGTGGACATTCCAAGGAGAAAGGAAGCAAGGCCGCCCAAAGAAGACCTGGAGACGTTCTGCGGAGTGAGACAATGAGTCTACCAAGGACATCCCAAGGAGAAAATAAGCAAGGCCGCCCCAAGAAGATCTGGAGACGTTCTGCGGAGAGGGATACTGACTACCAAGGACATCCCAATGAGAATGGAAGCAAGGCCGCCCCAGGTAGACATGGAGACGATCTACGGAGAGAGACAATGAGTCTACTATGGACATCCCAATGAGAATGGAAGCAAGGCCGCCCCAGGAAGACATGGAGACAATCTACGGAGAGAGACAATGAACCTACTATGGACACTCCAAGGAGAAAGGAAGCAAGGCCGCCCAAAGAAGACCTGGAGACGTTCTTCAGAGAGGGATACAGACTCTACTAAGGACATCCCAAGGAGAAAGGAAGCGAGGCCGCCCCAGGGAGACCTGAAGCAGAGAGGACTCTCTGCGATGTGATCCCAAGTCAGGAACAGGTCAGGTAAAGATCCCTTGCGTTCCTTATGTGTCAGCAGGCCGGAGATGATTGAGTAAGTGAGTGATATCTGTTGATGCTGCCTACTGGATAATTCTTTTAAACAGCCAACTGTCGTGCTCGGGAAATAAAACTCGTATTTTAAAAAATTGACCAATAAATTCGACCAAATAACATATCGATCGTTTAAAATGACTTGCCAAAACTCTCAAACCTGGGACTTCTTTTGCCAATATGAGGGTCATTAGAAATCGATCGATATTTGACGGATATTTTTCTGGCCCAATTTCAAAATACAAGTTTCGGCAGTTAGCTGGTTAAAGGAATGTCGCAATGGCAGCACATCTATGATAGTTGTATGCAGGTATTATAATATTATGAGTTTATTTCAACCATTAGCAAGTGCTACAGTATGTTGGCAGTACACATAGATAGATATCATGTTCAATTTGGCCAGAATTTTTAAAAATCCAAATATCGATCGACTAAGATGGCAACATACTAGTCAAATAATCTCAAACTTGAGGCTTTTTTTTCTAGTCTTAGTTTTGTAACTTAAAGAATTTGTTTGGAGCGACGTGCACTTATTTGTAGGTCTGGTAACCCAATTTATTATGGGCTCATTGTTGTGTCTAATAGAAATCTCAAAAAATGACGCCAAATATTCTCCATTTTAACATTGTTAAACTAGGCCCATAACTGAGTTCGGTGTCAGACCTGCATATATACACACGTCGGTCTGGAGTTATTTTAATTCATCAATATTATTTGAAGTAAACTTTTTCTGGCCAAAATGAAAAAAATAAAATAAAAAAAAGTGGCCAATGTTTGGCAGAGTGGAAAAATGGTCGTTGACCTCTTAAGGGGCGGTTTGGGTCTAATTATTAGGAAAATCCTTCAAAAATTTGATTTTGAGATTTTGGTGGAAAATGATATTTTACTATCTTAGAAATAATATAATTGAAGTCCAAATTCTTAAAGTAGACTATGAAGGCACGAAATACACAGTCAAAAATGGTACATGTAGTAAGAAATGTGTAAAAAACGGGAAGCCATTTTGCTATTTTCTCAATATGTCATTTTTCTAAGGGTATGGGAAACTGTGTCAAACGTTTCTCAGAATATATTCAATGAAATTGTCTGAAAATTTCCACAGTTATGACAGAGATAATGTATTTTGTCACCATAGAGAGATTTTTTTGATAAGATTTGTGAAATTTGAATTATAATCCTAAATCTGAATTTTTTACATCAATTTTGTCATAACATTTTGATTCTCAACTTTGTAATGATCTAATAAAAATTCCATAAGCTAAAGCCGTAAAATCTCTCTATGGTGACACACTATGGTACAATGTTGACAAGAGGGAAGACTATGGAGGTCATTATTTCATTAGTTTTTGTGGAACGTTTGCCACAAGATTGTTATATTTTTTTATGTCAGAGCCCCAAATTAGATCGCAAAATGGGTATCAACACAGATAATTAAATTTTTTTCACCATAAATGTTGTTTTTTAACCTATATTGATGATACAGAATGATTAAAACCGCCCAATAAAAGTAATTAAATTTTTTCTAGAAAAGACCCAAACCGCCCCTTAAGCCAAATCATAAATATTCCCTGGTGAATTTAACAGGTAAGTGTTATAATTATCACATTAGCATGGTCTAAAAGAATGCACTTTTAAACAAGTGTTCCCTGGATATGATGGTCAAGTGTTGTTTATTTCTCCGGTCATTGTGTTATGGTTGGTAGGTAGAGTAATGGACCAAACATAAGTCCACAGGTGACCATCTGGTGGGGCCAAAATCCTGTTAGGTCGTGGTAAACCTGGTGCATAAAAGGGCATATTACACAATTCATTGCCGTGCTTTGGGAAGACACGTTTAACTCACTCAATCCTAGAGAATTTTGCTACATTTCAAAATTGGAAACCCTGTATTAAAAATGAGCATGTACATAGATAGTTTTATTCAACTACCATTAACGTGTAAAAACTAAGAACATTCGCTTTAATACTACGACTATAATTTGTCTCAGAAAAATGTAATAAATAGGCATGGGGTAAAAGTAAGCCCGGGTAAATATGGACATAGTCAGTGCTAGGGTTGAGAGAGTTAAATGTTTAAGGTTACACATAGTTTTGTTTGTTGTTCCGTTATACTTCAGGATGGCAATGTTGTGAGATTCTTAGTCAAAGCACACACTATGCATATATTGTAATTATCCCATATTTTGAGATTCTAAAAATCCATTTTCATGTTTAATGAGTATGACGTTTTAGGGAAAATCCGGAATTTGATCGGTAAACAAATTGATGATTAGTAGGACCTGAGAATTGTTTGCAATAGAGAAATAGATCTAATATTTATTCCACACCGCCACAAAGAGAAAATATCCACAAGTTTCATATTTGAAGTTATGAATTCAATTTCCAGCACCTTATTCATCCTGGAACAAAACCGATTTGAGACAAAAGGTCGCATTTAGTATAGAATAGTGTGCATGCTATTGATGGTCGACGAATCAGCACCTCTGAAGTCCCAGTTTTCATGCTCGGAGTATCTGAAATCTACGACATAGTCTACAAGCTTTGCGCACCATGTTTTCTTTTATTTTGGGCGGATCGGACGACCTCTGATGACATCAAAATGATGACGCCCAAAATACGATTCAATAGTACGATGTCACGCCGCCCGGCAACGGCGGCCATCTTGGTTCTAAACAAAGAAAATCATTACTTTTTTATTTTTTTATGCAGGCTAGAACTTTTCATATGCCTTATGATCAGAATGTGTAAAAGTCAAAACATGATCAAATTTATGGGTTTTTTTTCCCTCTGGATACGCTTTTATGCTCGCCGGAGAAATATTTCATATGGGCGTCCGCCATTGTTCCGATTGTTTAGAGCCAGTGTTACTAAGTTACCATGCGTCATTAGGAAGGAAGTGACGTTACGATTGTTGAAGAGTATTAGATAAAACATTGGTGCGCAAAGTTCGTATGTAGACGTCAGAGTTTGGATCCGCCGATCGTGAAAATTGTGACCCTTCGCCTGAAAACGGTATTAAGTCGGGATGGTTAAGATGTTGAAAATTGAATTTATAGCCAGAAACATCAGACTTGTGTTGAGTTTGTATGTTTTATTAGGGAGAATGGATATCATATTTTAGGGTGCTGGTGCCAACAATTTATATTTTTGACCAGTTTTAACATTAAATTCACCTTTTAAGCATCTGGTTCGTTCCGACATAATACCGTTTTGAGACGATGGGTCAAAATTGGGACTTCAGAGGTTTGATCCGCCGACTAGCGCTGTATCAAATCTATTTCACTTTGGTTCATCTATTCTATTTTCAGGTCCGCTGAATTAATAATAACGTTTAAAGATTCTACTTCAATTGGAAAGGCCCACACAGGTAGACTATTTTTGGCATTCTACAATTACTCTGTCACCCACACTGAAAAAAGACGTTTTTAACAATTTGGCCACAAAACTAGTCCTTCAAATATAGAGCGATTAAAATGCAACTCATCTTGTCCAAAACTCACAAACCTGGGAAGTCCTCGGATGTCTCAGGTTTGGGAGTTTTGGACAAGGTGAAGGTCAGTTTAATCGATCGATTCATATTTGAAGGACGTGTTTTGTGGCCAAAATTTTTAATATTGTTTTTATTTTCTTTCCGAGTATGGCAAGGTAGTGTTGGCGAGAGTTGTATCAAATCCCTAGTTAATCTATAACGGTTCAATTGTGTTTGTTAACCCTTTAGCTGCAAAACTAAATTCTTCCAAATTCCAATATTTTTCTCTCATTATTGATCTTGAATTAACCTGATTATTATGTGTGGGTAGGTTTCTATTTTAACGGCGTTTTGCAAAACAGATTTCTCCCATTTCATATTTTAATTTGTGCGCCTATGTGGTCTAGTGGGAGGTCTTGAGTTCGAAACCCGAGCGGCGCATAGTTGAGTCCTTGGAAATAAAAGCTATAATTTACTCACATTCTCTCACCGTACACGTGTGTAAAATGAGTACATTGCTGTTAACAGCGTTGTCTTTATCCTAAACATGTAATATCGCCTAACAGGCGTCATGTTTCGTCCTACTTGTTGAGTGTTGCTGTTGGCCAGGGACCAATTGTAAAGTGCTTTGAGCACGTTCAGTGGATATTTACCTATATAAAAGCTCAAGTTTTTGTTATAAAAGTTCTCACCCAACTTTCATTTAGCCAAGAGAGCAGTAACAGCGATGGGACTTGATATTCGTACTGTGGGCAAGAACCTGAGACGACAGAGCATCTAGTCGAACGGTGTGTTGTGACGATGCTACCCGGCGGGTTTGCGACGGTGCACGAATGCTGACCGGGCTTTGCTGATTGGGTCGATCGTCATAACATAGTAGTGTGAAAACCATAAGAGGCTCTGTTGCAGGCGAAGTAAATGAATTTTTCAGATCTTTAAATGTAATGAATAAATAAATAGAAAGAAATAAAATTTCCTTTATTCATCCAATGAGAGAAATTTGTCTTTTGGGTCTATTCCAATGGAAGACTGGAATCAAGTTTTTTTTAAATTCAATGTTTTTTTAGATTTACATTTAAGAGTACAAACGGATCCGGCGTGTAAGGAATTAATATGCAATAAATAAACTGGCCAAAACCACGCCCACCTCCCACAAATTGTATTTTTAGATCATTCATACTGCAACCACCATTGAGTACAGACGATACAAGTTATTTTTCATTATATTTTAATTTTTTTTTTCACGTTTATTTGTGTATTGTTGTGCTGACGAAGGGTTTGTACCCGAAACGTCCATTGTCTGTTTTGTTCCCATATGGAGCCTTTCCATTCTCACTCTTTCGTTGGTATTTTTAGATCAGTAGTCAGGCACTGCATATTATTATTTCAATCTGAATGTGTGGTGGCCAAACGTTTAACTCCTTCAACCCTAACACCGACTATATCCGTAGTTCACCCGGGGTTACTCTTACCCCGTGCCTATTTATTACATTTTTCTGAGACAAAATTATAGGCGTATTATCAAAGTTAACGTTTTTAGTTTATACATGTTAATGATAGTTGAATAGAACTATCTATGTACATGCTCATTTTTAATACATTTTGTTGTCCAATTTTGAAAAGTAGAAAAATATCTAGAATCAGGAGCGTGGCTATAGTGGTTGATTTGGTGCCTGGCACCGCATCCATCTTTTAAAAATGGATTACAACATTAAAAAAAAAAAATTAAAACTGAGAAATGGTATATACCAGCTCTTAATTATTTGAGTAACTCTTTTCTTTCTTTTTTTTCTCTTTTTTTTTCTTTTGTATTTACAAATATAGCATGTTCTAAGTCATTTCTTCTGATTCTGGCATCACCCTATACGGTCAGCATGCCAAGCCACTGGTCTAGGATTGAGTGAGTTAATGTTTGTGTTGCCAAATCCATTGGAAAATCTGTCAACCAGTTATAATTTGTTTTGGATTTGACCAAGGCTAATCTTCCGCCTACTGACAGTGCACCTTTTCTGATTCGTAACTTAAAAAACTTCCAAGGAGCCGGAATTGATCTGATAGGGAATGAGATTAGCGGAAGAGTAGCGTCCCTTGATTGGACGTCACCGGCGGAGAAGTTATTAGAGAGAGAACGTCAATATGGTTTTGCGCATGCGTCTCTCGTCCTCGCTTCCGGTGAAACCGCGCGGTTAGTTAAATAGTTTCTCAGCGATCTTTAAGTTTTATCGAACCCTGTGTTTAATTCTAAACATTTTTTTCTCTCACCCCAATAACATTATATTTTAAAGCTTGATATTATTTTTCATTCTTTAATTCGTTTTCATAATTAGTGAAATCTCCTTATCCTCAGTTGAAAGCTATACGTTTTTAAAATGATGTTCTCTCTGTAAGGTGACGACCAATCAAGGGACGCTACTCTTCCTCTAATCTCATTCCCTCTAGATAGTATGCGCTTGGCTAAGAAGCTCATAACATTGCCATCCGGGAGTATAACGGACCAACACACAAAACTATGTGTATCCATGAACGTTTATAGTCGGGTTAATACAATTCATTGATCATTACTCATAAACACGGATGGCAAAAAAACAATAACAAAGACCTGACTGACGTCATCTTCGAACTATCAATAGACCTAAAAGAAACAACTACGTAATAAATGACAGAGCTCCTTTTTCTGATTCCTGACTTGTTGAAAAGTATAAAAAAGACTTTTAGGGAGCCAGAATTTATCTGACAGACCTAAAAGATGCAGATACTTAATTAGAGATAACGCTCCTTTTTACTTTTATTCCTAACTTGTTTAAACTGTCGAAAAATCTTTTCTAGGGGGGCAGAATTTATCCCGATTTCTGTAGCGTTATCTCTTGCAACCGAAATGCACATAATATTAGCAGGTCTATGTGTAACCTTAAACGTTTAAATCGTCTGGTTAATACTGTGTAGTGATCATTACTCATAAACACGGATGGCAAATAACAATAACAAAGACCTGAGTGACGTCATCTTCATTCTATCCATATCATACAAATCAAACTAAAAACATATGAGGTTACATCCAGTTTTTTTTTCGTAACATTTCATATGGCGGGCAGATTCAGATAATGTGAGTATTTTACTTAATAAGATTTACATTGCATCAATAACAAATACAATAATCAATGTACAGCTTGTCCTTTCATATCTGATCTTTAGATAGTATGCAGATGACGTCACTCAGGCCTTTGTTATTGTTTTTGCCATCCGCGTTTGTGAGTTGTTCTCACTAAATTGTATTAACCAGACTATAAAAGTTCATAGTGACACAGAGTTTGTGTGTTGGTCCGTTATACTTCCGGATGGCAATGTTGTGAACTCCTTGGCCAAGCGCATTCTATCTATAGATAGTTCGAAGATGACGTCACTCAGGTCTTTGTTATTGTTTCTTGCCATCCGCGTTTATGAGTAATGCTCACTGAACTGTATTACCCCGACTATAACGGATACACACAGTTTTGTGTGTTGGTCCGTTATACTTCTGGATGGCAATGTTATGAGCTTCTTAGCCAAGCGCATACTATCTATTGTTCGTTGTGAGTTGTGATTCGTTCATCCCCGTAAACAAGCCCCATTCCTTCTAATGTCAACAACCTTTGTTGCCCTATCGTGGCATTTCACTGCACATCGCCGACATCTCAAAATAACAATAAATAATATATTGTCATGTTCTAATACTATAATGAATGAGGATTACGTCACTCAGCTCCTTGTAATTGTTTCTAGACCTCCAAAAGTCTCTCTAACATTACAAACGATCCAGTAACGTTGTTTTTACGTGTTGGTACAATTAATCAAGCAGATAGAACATGTGACTGTTGTATTTAAACGAATAGCAACAATAGAAAATTGAAGTGGATGCCAATAAGCTATTTCTTCACCGTTTGAGACAAACAGATACGGGTGATTAGTCCTCTCTAGATAATATTATTCATCCGAATCAGAAAGGACACTCGGAAGATCCTGAATTCGGGTTGCAAGCGGCGCGTAGTTGGGTCCTAGGAAAAGACTGTTTATTCAGATTCTCCCACCGTACTCAGGTGTAAAATAAGTACCTGGTCGTTAACAGCGTTGTCTCTGTCCGAACAATATTGTAATTTCACCCAACAGGCGTCATGTCTCGTCCTACATGTTAAGAGTTGATGTTGATAGAGACGCCTCTAAAAGAATGCCTGCATTCCACTCCACTGTCCAGACTACTACTACTACTACTACTACTACTACTACTACTACTACTACTACTACTACTACCACTACTACTACTACTACTACTACTACTACTACTACTACTACTACTACTACTACTACTACTACCACTACTACTACTACTACTACTACTACTACTACTACTACTACTACTACTACTACCACCACCCGTTTTGAGTACGTTTCGTGGATATTGAGCTATGTAAAAGAATAAAAAAGAAAAGCAAAAGACATAACAAACAACCATAGGTACTTGTTGAAATCTGTTTTGTTCAGGATTACAGTGGTTGTCAGAAAACATTGTAACATATTGCTTCAAGTAGTCACATTAAGCTGATCTAAAAACCTTTAGTGTTTAGTGTTTACATGTGTAAATGATTTTGTATGCTCGTTCCTTATTGATTGCATATAGGGTGAATGTCTCGGAGGGAAAAAGAAGACCAAAGAATGGGAGGAAGGGGGTGGGGGGTGGGGTGGGGGTACAAAATAGATAGATAGATAGATAGATAGATAGATAGATAGATGGACGAATGGATAGATAGATAAATAGATAGATAGAGAGATAGATAGATGGATAGATGGATAGATAGATAGATAGATAGATAGATAGATAGATAGATAGATAGATAGACAGATAGATAGATAGATGGACGAATGGATAGATAGATAAATAGATAGATAGAGAGATAGATAGATGGATAGATGGATAGATAGATAGATAGATAGATAGATGGATGGATAGATAGATAGATAGATAGATAGATAGATAGATAGATAGATAGAATAGATAGATAGATAGATAGATAGATAGATAGATAGATTAATTACAGACACAAAACGCACGCTATGGGACGATGCCTTTTCGCGTGAATTATTTTAAAACAAACGAAGACTTGAACATTAATATAGAGAAATATCAACTAAATCAAAACGTGCTCAAAGGACTTTACAACGGGTCCTTAGCAAACAGCAACATTTAACATAATGTCAGACCAGACTTGATGCTTGTAAGGGATATTTCAAATTATTTTTTCAAACAGAAAAAACGCACGCTGTAAACAATTTCAGGTCCCAGGTTCGTTAGTTTTTGCCATCATGAGGGTTATTTAAATCGATCGATATTTGAAGAACGAGTTTTCTGGCCAAATTTTTAAATAAGTGTCTTTCCATATTACGGTAGTTAGCTGGTTATTATTTGTTATTATTCTATTCTTGTATTACAAATTCATAATTTCATCTAAACGAAGTCACCCGTACCCTCGTAAAAACATTCACGGCCATTCTATAGAAACTTCTAGATACTCCGATGAATAATTCACCACCCTTTAAACAAAAAATTGGAGTCGTATTTTATTACAGCGTTTCATAACGTAATTATGTTTTTACGCATTACTTACTGCAACCAAAACAACGCAGCCAGCCCGCCTTTTTTAAGCTATCACACCACACTACGCATGCCCAAATAAGGGCATGGTTGTAAATGTCATACATACATAATTACACAACTCCGTCGTAATTTCGCCCTTTGTTTATTATTTCTTCTTTTTTTTTTTTACAAATGAATGATTCACATACACAAAAAGAGTTGTCAATTTTCAAAGCCAAGCGGAAATCCTTTTCCCGATTTTAAGTTTTATTATCAGCCACCGCAATAAAACTTGATATATAGAATTACTACGTACGAAGAAGTTCAGTTCTGATGTGATAATAAAACATTCTAGACCAATGAAAAGAAAAAGAGTTGACACAATAACAACACACCGCACAAGACATAATAATTACTCGAGCGGTTTCTCTCTCCACTTCACTGATTTCCAAAAAGAGTTCTTCTTATTATGCAAACGTCTTGGCAGAAATAATAAAAGCGTTTCTTATCTTATTCGTCCTCATCTATTTTCTTATCACATTTCATCGAGATCCCGTCTTTTTTATTGTTTTTTGTTTTGTTTGTTTTGTTTTTTTTTGCTTTTCTTTGGTTTGGTTTTTCCCTTCCCCCCCCCCCCCCCCCTGTAATTATAAAATTATGTTCCTGTTATGCTGCGTTTGATTTAAAACGAAGTTTAGTATTCTTAGGCTCCTTCCTTTAAACACGTTGTGTAAGAATATTATAATTTTGATGATGAAATCGTTCACGTTGTTTACAACAGTCGTGATTACCAAATTGGCGTTTTTAAGTCAAGGTCCAACGGTGATTATTGGTCGCTGTTTGGCATGGAAAATAGTTTGTTTAAAAAGCATTCTTCTTTCTTTTTCATGTTCTTCTTGTTCTTGTTCTTCTTGTTCTTCTTGTTCTTGTTCTTCTTCTTGTTTTTGTTCTTGTTCTTGTTGTTGTTGTTGTTGTTGTTGTTGTTGTTGTTGTTGTTGTTCTTCTTCTTCTTCTTCTTCTTCTTCTTCTTCTTCTTCTTCTTCTTCTTCTCCTTCTTCACCTCCGTTCCCCTTCATACCCTCATAATGTCTATTTGTTGAAGGAACGCCATTGCCCTTTTCAACTCTGTCAGAGGACCACCATACAGCTCAGTAATATGCAGAGATTTGTTACCAGGCCAGAGATCCTCTCCTGGTAAAGCTTACTCTGGACAGGTCTGGAGTCTATATATTATTATGGTGGATGTCTTCTTTTCCTTCACCACGATCATACATGCAAAATATTCAAAATTTCACCCTTAACCTGGCAAAAAGAGGTAAATTTTTTAAAAAGACGCACATGGAGTCACTAATTCACACCAACTGGATTCAAAAACTAACATTTACATTATTTTACCATTTTATCTGCATTGTAGTAAATAATAATAATATGATGTTTGTGGGTATTTCAGACCTTTTAGAATTATTATGTGACTTCTTTTGGCATTTATTTTGTAAATATATCTGGCAATTCTGCAATCATTTCCACACGTCGCAGGCTGGTGGTTTTCATTTCAAATGTTGCATCATAGATTTCAGATGACAGATTGTAAACGGGTGTCATTAAAATAATTACATTGTATATCTCATATTCAAATCTAGATCTTGTCATCCGATAACAACAGAATAGACAACAGTTTTGGGTTATTTTTAATCCAACAATTTTAAAGTGTATTTTTTAAAGGCGAAAATAAAATAACAGCATTTTTTTTTAGTGCTTAGCATTATAGGTCTTTGTTGTTATTATTATTATTTTATTTTTTTTGCCATCCGCGTTTATGAGTAATTCTCACTAAACTGTATTAACCAGACTAAAATGTTTAAGGTTACACATAGTTTTGTGTGTTGGTCCGTTATACTTCTGGATGGCAATGTTGTGTGCTTCTTAGCCAAACGCATACTATCTATAAAATGATGATAGCATGGTTTGGTTTTTATTCATTCTGACCTTTATAGTATCTACAATATTTCAAAAAATAACATTTCAAAAGCTAAATTCGTTTTTCGACCTTTTTTCAGTCCTACTTTGTTTTTTTCGTCAGCTGACCTATAGATAGAACAAAGTTGACGTCACTCAGGTCTTTGTTATTGCTTTTTTTTGCCATCCCTTTTTATGAGGAAATTCACTATATTGTATTAACTAGACTATAGCCGTATAAGGCTACACATAGTTTTGTGCGTTGGTCGTTATAGATAGAATGAAGTTGACGCCACTCTGGTCTTTGCTATTGTTTTTTTTTTTTACGAGGTCCCAGATTTGAGAGTTTTTTTTGTTTTGTTTTGTTTTTTCCAAAATGAGGGTCTATTAAATCGATCGATATTTGAAGGACGAGTTTTCTGACCAAATTTTTAAATACGTGTTTTTCCAGAGATCATCAGGTAACTAGTCAACATCGATAAGATTTTTTTTAAAATCAGCTTTTATATATCGCAATATCCACTAAACGTGCTCAAAGCGCTTTACAAGGGGTCCCTGACCAACAGTAACACGTAACACATGTAGAACGAGATATGACGCCTGTCAGACGATATTCCATTTTTTTCCGGACAGAGACAACGCTGTTAACGGCCGGGTATTCATTTTGCACCTGAGTACGGTGAGATAATGTGAGTAAAGAGCCTTTTCCAAGGACTCAACTATACGCCGAACGAGGCTCGAACTCATGACCTTCTGATCGGAAAACGACTGTCTTACGACAAGACAACATAGCCACACTTAGAAATGAAGAGAGTTATAGATCTAGGTGTGAATTTTTAATTCAGAAAAGTGAGTGGAGCAGGCACTTATGTTGGTAACAACAAGATATGGAGTGAGTAGAAAAGTGCCAGAAGACAATAGAGAATAAATTTTTTTTTTCCGCGGCGGTGGTGGGGTTTGAACCTGCGACCTTATTGGTACGACAACTCCGCCTGGCAGGTGAGAGCGTGGCTCTACCGTGTGAGCTATCCACGAACACAAAAATATTCGTTTCAAACCCAAAGTCATTTCTAGATCCCTCTCTCACCCACTTCTTGAGATCGCCGATTCGTTCGCCACCATCGCGAAGTAATTTTGACCAGCAGTTAAGCTTAATAGCCAATATTCTCATCACAAACATATAACATAGAAACGATTGAGACATTGAGTATGCTCCGGTGTATGGGGTGAATTTTTAATTCAGAAAAGTGAGTGGAGCAGGCACTTATGTTGGTAACAACAAGATATGGAGTGAGTAGAAAAGTGCCAGAAGACAATAGAGAATAATTTTTTTTTTTTTTTTTTTTTTTTTTTTTTTTTTTTTCCCACAGATCTAGGTGTCAAACGCAAAGAAAACAAATAAAATAAAAATAATTTGGTTGTGGCTTAGATAAAGTGAGAGTTCACCTCATGGAATGAAAATTACTATGAAACGAAAAAGTACAAACAAATCCAAAGCTATTTTTATGGCAAACTCCATACACCCAATAATAATAATAATAATATTATCTCTACTGTACTCTGAAAAGAAATTTTGGCCAGAAAACTCGTCCCTCAGATTATATCGGTCGATTAAAATGACTCTCATCTTGGCAGAAACTCTCAAACTTGGTACTTGAGAAGTTCCATGGTTTGAGAATTTTTGCCAATGTGAGGGTCATTTAAATCGATCGATACTTGAAGGCCGAGCTTTCTGGCCAAAATTTTAAATAAGTGGATTATTATAATTTTTTTGTCTTCATAGTACCGCAGATATCTGATATTCTAGGACATTAAAATCTCTTTGATCATAAACATATCATCGTCGTTGACTGAAGCCATGTGCTGTTACTAAAGTAGGTCATCTGCTCCACACCACTCAACTCCACAGTTGCCAGATTGGGCGACAAGTTGCCACATTGGGCTACTTTTTCATTACTGTTTGCGCCAAAAAAAATATAAAATTTGCGACTTTCCACTTTTTGCTCTACTTTTTTTTATTATGGTCTGAAAATTTTGGGATGTATCTTAGATATTTTAACTAAAATATTAAGAAGAATGTTAAGATAACAATTATAAATTCATTAGATTAAGTTTTAAAAAAACTTGACAATAAAAAGACCAAAATGTATCTGAGACGATATGATAGAGTCAGAGAATGAACAATAATATAAAGTTATATTCATCCATGAGAGAGAGAGAGAGAGAGAGAGAGAGAGAGAGAGAGAGAGAGAGAGAGAGAGAGAGAGAGAGGATAGAGGAATATCGAAGTTGACAACTTTTTTCTTAATTTTCTGACTTTTAGCATATTATACCTTTGGGACTTTGCAAAAAAAAAAAAACATCTGGCAACCCTGCTCAACTACTCTCATTTAAAATTCATGTGACCTTGCCTTTAGCTGTGTCGATGCACCTTGATTTCACTGTTATGATTACTATTATAGCTATTATAACCAGAACAACAACTATAATAACATACCTCCATTTTCACCAATGAAATACAATTATTATATCGTACTTTTTAATTTCCCTTTTACGCTTTCAGTTTTGATTAGTAAATGTGTCGTTCTGAATTTTTACTTCAATGACTATTATACAACTAAGCATGACCTTGATGTTATAGCGTCAATAATTAACGAAGCACTTTAAAAAATTTTTTTTTTTTTTTTTTTAGCCAGAAAATGTTTAACTTGTTTTATCAATGACTTGAAATAAAAGTCAACTTAATAAATTGAAAAGAAATTCATTTAGTATCTTCTTTAATTGCAACCCGTCACCTCAAAACGGTATTAATGTCCGGATGACTAAATAGCTGAAAATTGAATTTATATTAATATTCATTTATATCCACAAATATAATTCTTTGGTTAAGTTTATAATATATCATGCGCGGCTATTGTTGTCTTGTGGTATGACACTCGCTTTAGGATCGTTTTACTCCTGAGTACGGTGAGAGAATGTGAGTAAAGAGTCTTTTCCAAGGACTCAACTGTGCATCGAGCGAGGCTCGAACCAAGGACCTGTCGATCCGAAAGTGAGTATCATACCACTAGACCACATAGCCGTACTAGAAACTCATCCTAAGTTAAAGTCTATTTAAAGTAAAAGCACCTTGATCACGTGTAGTGGATATTGCGCTACACAAAAGTTTTTTTTTTAATTTTTAATTTTAAAGCAATGACAACAAACAAACAAACAAACAAACTAACTAAATTCTGGGCAAAATGGAAATAAATCGTTTTGTCACTGTGTGTGGTTGGGGGGTGGAGGTGGGGGGGGGGGGGGGATTATGATTTCATAATCTTTTGATTTCGTGGTTTTGAATAAACGGCCGTGCGTAGGTCTATGTAGTGTGAAGGACGCCGTGGTTTAATTACAGCGTTAGTAGGTCAGGCGGAATAAGTCTTTTAGGTCTAAGGCACCGGGGCACCGAGGCACCGAGGCACTGAGGAGCCGAGTAGATTAATTTTGGGCTCCCAGTGTGTTGTCTTTTGTGAAACAGGTCATTTACCTGACAGGTAAATTAGTTGGGTATGAAAGAAGAGGGGTGTGCCTGGAACATTAGACTTTGAAGAGAGAGAGAGAGAGAGAAGTTGAGAGAGAGAGAGAGAGAGAGAGAGAGAGAGAGAGAGAGAGAGAGAGAGAGATGAGATAGATAGACAGATTGATTGATAAATAGATAGATAGATAGATAGATAGTGATAGATAGATAGAGAGAGATAGATAGATAGATAGAGAGAGAGAGGGAGAGAGAGAGAGAGAGAGAGAGAGAGAGAGAGAGAAAGAAAGAGAAGGGGAGAGAGAAATATGTATGAGAGAGCCAGGGAGAAATAGGGGGGGGGGATAGAAACACGTAAGAGGGAGATAAATAAAGAGAAAGAAAGAGAGAGAGAGAGAGAGAGAGAGAGAGAGAGAGAGTGAGAGAGAGAACTAATGAAAAACAATAATCAAGGATGAATCAGGAAGAAAAACGGAGATTTATCCTCAATCAGCGTCAAGTACACCCCCTGGTGATAGCAGGAATTCTAAAGAGAGCTGCAATCACTTCATCAAAGAGCTCTGTAACCCTCAGCATTTCAAATCACTTCAATTTCACCCCATTCCCTCTCCCCCTTCCCCCCCCCCCCCAATAACCCCAAAAATAACAAAACAAAGTAACCTCATTTTTATTACTTGTGTAATCTACGTATTAAGTTGTTCTACCGTAAACCGTCTATCTTGAATATAATATTTAATACCAAAGTTAACACTTTTACGGCCAACTTTGACTTCGTTAAACTATCATTCTCGTATTTTTTATAAATGAAACTGAGAATAAATTAAAAGAACATTTTCATAACCCATTTCCATGATCTTGGCTCTTTAAAATGCTTCATTTATTCTCTCGACTGACTAAATGCAACTGGATTTTCATTTAATATAGAATAAGTTGAGTCGCCTGTTTGACACCGTCTCCTATGCAGTAAAACTCGTACAATATCAATTAATGCCTGATGCCAGGTACTCATTCAAATTAGGGTCGAGTGGAGTAATTTAATCTTTGTAAAATGTCTTGCCAAAGGATACAACGCCGGGACAAGAAATTCTTACGATCACAGTTACACATCCAACCATTGACCATTCTGAACATCGCTTAGGCAAAGTTCCGCGTATCGTCGACGCCGCAATCTTTCAGGTTTGAACCGTGGCTTTCGTCAACAGATGGCCTGACACTTACCAACAGATGACGTCAAAAGACAAGTCTTTGGCCACAAAAGAAAACAAATCGTGAGTTGTATTCAACAGTTCAACCAATGGAATCACTTGTTTCCTTGAGCTGAACGAACCACAACTCACTAGACGGTGCAAAAACCTAAAAAATGACGTCAAACTATAAGTCCAGGTTGCTTCTTGTGTCAGCCATCGTTTGTCGCAAATGAAAACAAATCGTGAATTGTATTCAATAGTTCAACCAATGGGACCACTGGTTTCCATGAGCACTACTCACGACAACTCACCAGGCGGTGCAAAAACCAAATAATGGCGTCAAAATGCCAGTCTTTTTGGGTTTCAGTATCAGGCTATAAGATAACGATGGCTACGGTCTGAGTATCAGGCGATAAGTCCACAATGTTCACTATGTTTAAACCAATGTTTGAATTGTAATATCGCCTAACAGGCGTCATGTCTCGTCCTACATGTTAAGTGTTATGTTGGCAAGGGACCCTTTGTAAAGCTCTATATAAAATCCCAAGCATAAGTATAAGGGATCTTCATATTCGAAGACGACTGTCATACCACTAAACAAAAAAGTCATCAAAGCAAAGAGTCAAATGTAACCACACCTGTAAAAGGTTAACAACAATAATAAAATAACAGCTTATAAAATCAGTCTTGAAGATTATTAACAGTTTAAAAGTTACATCAGGGATAAGGGTTATGTTTCAAAAAACCTCAATGGGCTTTTCAGATTTCTAGAACACGGTAGAATATTCCCTCAAGTGGCCATTGAGTGGCGTGTGTGGTTTTTTATACATTCAAGTCACCGTACTGACTAGTACCCCGTAATCTCCAATCTCAAACGATTTCTTTTTAAAAGCCGGTTTTTATTCTCTATTTCATTCTATTACTATTGTTATTATTATTATATCATATTTCTTGTAATCGTTGTAAATAGTTGACGCCCATCCGGGCTACGACACCGGAAATACTTTTTTTCATTAGGCTATTTCATTTTTGAGTTTCCCGTTATGAGGAGTCATGATTCATCGCACAGGTTCATTGGCCGAGGCGTTCAACCGATAACAGAAACACCGTCGAAACAGACCTACGTTTTGCGACAAAACACACTATTTTCGTTTTGCCCAGAAAAGTTATATTTGAAAAATTGGGCTTCTATATAATATAGATAGAACGAAGGGGACGTCACTCCTGTCTTTGTAATTGTATTTTTTAAAATTTTTTTTGCCATCCGCGTTTATGAGTAATTCTCACTTAACTGTTTTATCCAGACTATAACAGTTCATGGTTACACATAGTTTTGTGTGTTGGTCCGTTATACTTCCGGGTGGCAATGTGAGCTTCGTTGCCAAGTGCATACTATCTACAGAGCAATATCCAAATATTATATCTAAAGAGCTTAACTAAGGCCTGAACAAGTGTGTATGTGTATAAACGGTGCCAGACAAAACAGGAAAGAACAATACAAGAAAAAAAAAGAACATCCGAAAAAAATCAGTCGACCTCGACTGGGGATTGAACCTCATACCTTCTGATTACCGGTCACACGTGCTACCATTCCACTACAGAGGCTCCCGATGGTTGGGACAATTATTTGATACCTATCTATATTGTTCACAAGGGTACCTATGCCTATGCGTATAACGCTGTGAACCTTCGCTTGCATCAAACAACATCTGTGGTGTTATGGTCACTTAATTCAATCTTTATATTAAATAATATTATAATGATGTCACTCACTCGCCTCTTTGTTATTGTCTTTAAACCGCCAGTTTGTTGTTTATTCTCACTAAACTGCCTCTAACAGAATTTTTAAAACAAAAAACTTAAGCGCAATATCTACTAAACGTGATCAAAGCGCTTTAGAAGGGGTCCCTGATCAACAGTAACATGTAACATGTAGAACGAGACATGACGCCTGTTAGGCGATATTCAAAATTATTTTTTCGAACAGAGACAACCCTGTTAACGGCCAGGTACTCATTTTACACCTGAGTACGGTGAGAGAATATGAGTAAAGAACCTTTTCCCAAGGACTCAACTATGCGAGACTCGAACCCAGGACCTTCCGATTCGAAAGCGAGGGTCATATCACAAAACCACGTTATAGTCGCATATACGTATAAACTTTAAAAGAGACACACATCAGACGGTCAGAATAGACTAGTACCTAATCTTACTTAAACGCATCGCAAAATTAAATATGCAATCGCAATCAAAGTAGTCTAACCAAATAAAAGTGTAAAAATAGCAATAATCGTTTTGTCAAAGACCACCAAAGAGCGCTTTCCACGTTTTGATTTCCCGCCTGTTGCGATGTCCGATACTAATTTCGCAAAATTCAATTCGACGCACGCTTACCAGGGCGTTAAAAGCTCTTTTGTAGTTTTGCCAAATTTGTTTTGCTCTTTTCCTCTTTTTTCTCTTCTTTTTTCATCTTCCCCCCCCCCCCCCCCCCCCCCCCCAAACCCCTCCTCTTTCCACCACCTACATTAAAAAAAAAAAAATTTCGTTTCAATTCTATATTTTCTATTACCCGTTTTTTTGGTATTTTTTAAAAGCCATTTATTTTCATGTCAGTTGACACAAAATAAAGATAATAATAAAAATATTAATGATAATATGTGGCCCGCCATCTCAAGGCGGTATGGTGTAGGGGTTGATTGGGTGTTGAAAAACTGACTTTATGGCTACAAATATTAATCTTTGGATTAATTTCAGTTCGTTATTAGAGAGACTATCGACTAAATACAATTTCTAACATTGTAAAACCCTCGAAGCTCGTAATTCTTGTAATTTTAATTCTAAAATCAATTTTTTGGGATTATTTAGTCATGGAAACTTAACACCGTTTCAAGACGATGGGTCACGTATTATTTATATATATTAAAAAAAAAAAAAGTAATACATTTTTTTTTAGATATTTAAGCGGGATGTTCACGATCGAAGTGCCGTAGCTTAACCGGAAGAGAATTGATAGCTTGTGTAAGCTAGCTGTAGGCTTTTAGGGAGATTTTGATCAAAGGGAGACAAACCTGTTGATTAGAAAAAAAAAAAAAAAAAAATTGCAACTCGGAGGAATCAACAAGTTTTGGTTAAATTATTTATCGTTTTGGATAAGCGATAAAATGTTAGAGATAGTATTACTGCTATGTGTTTAGATAAAATACTCAACTACTCCCCCTACTCTCTCTCTCTCTCTCTCTCTCTCTCTCTCTCCCTCTCTCTCACCAGATCAATCTTGGCAACACACTAAGATGTGTTTAACCTTTTGTTTTACTAGATAGTATGCGCTTGGCTAATAAGCTCACAACATTGCCATCCGGAAGTATAACGAGCCAACACACAAAACTGTGTGTAACCATGAACGTTTATAGTCTGGTTAATACAGTTTAGTGAGAATTACTCATAAACGTGGATGGCAAAAAAAATAATGTATATATATAACAAAGACCTAAATGACGTCAACTACATTCTATCTATAGCCAGTTGAGGAGGTCTGATTCCCCAAACTGGCGGTTTTCTAAAACAAAGACAAAGATCCAAATGATGTCAATTTCATTTATTCTATAAAATAATTTATTTATTTAACTCACTCAATCCTAGAGATTTTTGCTACTCTTCAAAATTGGAAAAAAAATGTATTAAAAATGACCATGTACATATAAAGTTTTATCCAACTATCATTAACCTGTAAAAACTAAAAACATTAGATTTGATACTACGCCTATAATTTGTATAGGCATGGAGTAAAAGTATCTCGGGTAAACTACGGATATAGCGTGTAAAGTTATGACCTGATACTGACCAAAAAATGACGTCAAAATGCCAGTCTTTTGCCACAAAAGAAAACAAATCGTGAGTTGTATTCAATAGTTCAACCAATGAAATAACTTGTTTCCATGAGCTCTACTAACAACAACTCACTAGGCGATGCAAAAACCAAATAATGACGTCAAACTGCCAGTCCTTTTGGATTTCAGTATCAGGCTATAACATAACGATGGCTACGGTTATAGTATGTGTTAGTGTTGAGTGAGTTAACTCGTTTAGAAAAAAAAAAAAAAACTACAATATTTATCTACGAGGAGGTATTAAAAGAAATAGGAGTACGACCAACTTTGGTAAACACCATCAGAAAAAGAGAGTTAAAATTTCTCGGACATATTTACAGAAAAAACGTTATTGAAAAGATTGTACTTACGGGTAAAGTTGCTGGGAAGAAAAGAAGAGGGAGACAGAGGATAGATTACATGGACAATCTGAACAGATGGATTGGTGGAGGAGAAACAGGAATCGAGCTATTGAGAAGATCTGAGGACAGATATGGTTGGAGGGACATGATCACCGATGTCTGCAACAGGCCTGGCACTTGATGATGATGATGATGATGATGATGATGATGATGATGATGATGATGATGATGATGATAATGATGATGATGATGATGATGATGATGATGATGATGATGATGATGATCTATCTACTTTGGATTATGGTAACACAGTTAGTTCCCTTGCTTTGTTTACGGACTCGAGATGGATGGCGGAGTCGATGATGAAACTACTCACGTTCGAGCCCAACAGTCGGCATCTCGTTGTTTCCTTGGGAAAGAAACGTTGTCACTATTGATTACTTTGCGGCGGGGCGCTATAACTGCCAGGTACTCATTTTACACCTGAGTGCGGTGAGAGAATGTGAATAGAGAGCTTTTTCTAAGGAATCAACTATTAAAGGAACGAAAGTGACGTCACTCAGCTCTTTGTTATTGTTTTTAAGCCAGCCATTTTTATAAATAGTTTTCACTAAATCGTATTAACTCACTCAACCCTAACACCGACTATATCCGTAGTTTACCTGGGTTACTTTTACCCCATGCCTATATATTACATTTTTTCTGAGACAAATTATAGGCGTTGTATCAAAGCTAATGTTTTAAGTTTTTGAATGTTAATAGTAGTTGAATAAAACTATCTATGTACATGCTCATTTTTAATACCTTTTTTTCAAATTTTGAAAAGTAGCAAAAATCTCTAGGATTGAGTGAGTTCATCTAATTTTTAAAGATTCTACATTGTTTTGTTTGTTGTGACTTTTTATTCGACTGGATGATGATATGACTTTATTAAGTAAAAAACGCAATGCATAGTTTACAGTGTGGGGTTTCTTACAGAAACAACAACAACAACAACAACAACAACAACAACGACGACGACGACGACGACGACAATAACAACAACAACAACAACAACAACAACAACGACGACAACGACGACAACAACAACAACAACGACAACAAAAAAAAACAACGACAACAACGACAACGACGACAACAACAACAACAACAACAAAAACAACAACAACAACAACGACGACAACAACAACAACAACAACAAAAACAACAACAACAACGACAACGACGACAACAACAACAACAACAACGACAACAACAACAACAACAACAACAACAACAACGACGACAACGACGACAACAACAACAACAACAACAACAACAACAACGACAACAACAACAACAACAACAACAACAACGACGACAACGACGACAACAACAACAACAACAACAACAACAACAACGACGACAACGACGACAACAACAACAACAACGACGACAACAACAACAACAACAACGACAACAACAACAACAACAACAACAACAACAACAACAACAAAAACAACAGAAACGTTTCGTTTAAACTTTAAAATATCTTTTCGGCATAGATCTAGGTTCTACCCGGCTTAATACCGCTTTGATTCGATGTGACACATTTGAATACATTTGACCTAAATCTTTTGTTTCACCTCAAATATCGATAGGACTGCGTTCAATCAACAGACCCAGGTTCAAATCTCAATTTTTCAATGTTGACAATGTCAACTAAATATGAGAAATATCCCAATTTTAAACATATGGCATAGAGAGTTGTTATACAAGTGCAAATATTTGTCTGTATGACAAGCGAGAGTTATCAATAATTCTACATAGAATGTGCCTATCGCCTCAAACTAGTATTCTTTCGGTGTAGTTAAGATGTGTTTTTTTTCAATGACCAGAAAAGTGAAATGAATCTTCTTTTTTGTTTGTTTCTGTGAGCGTTTTATTTTTCTTCTTTTTTTCCCTTGTAAAGCAATTTGAGCACGTTTAGTGGATATTGCGTTATATAAAAGCTCAACATTTTATTTCTTCAATAAAACAAGAAACAACAACAATAACAACAAAAGATCAAATTATTTAAAAAAACCAATACAAACCAAACCAAAAAAAATCCAACAAAAATAAAAAAAAATAAAAACAACCACAAAGAAAAGATAAAAAAAAAACAAAAAAACAAACAACAAATAAATAATGAAAATAAAACAAACAACGTAACTCGGGTCTAAAATTATCGATTATCATATCAATTTCCACCAAGTATCGGTTTCACTCATAGCAATCTAGAGATAGCATTGGTTTCACTCCAACTCAACACCGTTTCAAACCGAATGGTCACACATAATAATTAATTTTTATTTCTAACAACAAAGAACTGGAGTTATTTATACTCCTCGATCGATCGATCGGTCGGATCGATCGATCGGTCGGTCGCCGGCCCGACGACCGGCATGCAATGAGGCTGATTTCTGTTTGAAATTAGGCCAAACAAACATATGGAAGGTATTAGGAATTCATGGAGGATTGTGGGATTTGGCCGTTAAGTAAATATCCTAATTGTTGTTGAATTCAACGCCTGGATTAGGATAGGATAGGATAGGATAGGACATGTGTCCCGTTAGGAAATCCGTAGGTTTGGTTAACAAAAAAAAAATTGAGCTTTTATATAGATAGTTCGAAGATGACGTCTTTCAGGTCTTTGTTATTGTTTTTTTTGCCATCCGCGTTTATGAGTAATGCTCACTGAACTGTATTAACCCGACTATAAACGTTCATGGATACACACAGTTTTGTGTGTTGGTCCGTTATACTTCCGGATGGCAATGTTATGAGCTTCTTAGCCAAGCGCATACTATCAAAAGAGCAATATCCACTAAACGTGATCACACGTCACCATCGTTAATGGGGATGATCTTTATGGCCTTAACACGTGCTGGAGGTCATTGGTCACATTGCAAAGTGTGTTCATTGTGACCCACATAGTGAAAAGTGTTCACAGTTTCTGAAATATCTAACATCACGATTGGTCATTTTGTTCGACTTCACACATGGGTATTTTTATATCTTTCATAAACACAGCAGCGTGTCTATATTTGTTACATATGGATATTGGATATGTCCAATCGTTGTACAGCAACAAATCTTGTGATTGATGACTAGGTTGGACGAAAACACGAATATAGATCGCTCCCATATAGCCTGACACTAGAACCCTCTATGACTTATAGTTTGACGGCATTTTTCAGGGGTTTTTTTCCGTCCATTGAGTTGTCGTTAGAAGAGCCCAAGGAAACAAGTGATTCCATTGGTTGAATTATTGAATACAATCACGATTTGTTTTCTTTTGTGGCCAAAGACTTGTCTTTTGACGTCATTATTTTGGTCAATGTCAGGCTATAGCCCTATGGTTACGATGGCTACGACCAAAGCGCTTTACAAATGGTCCCTGACCAACAGCAACACATATCATATTGAATGATACATGACGCCTGTTAGGCGATATTACATTTTTTTCCAACAGAGGCAACGCTGTCAACGGCCAGGTACTCATTTTACAACTGCGTACGGCGAGAGAATGTTAGTAAAGAGCTTTTTTCCAAGGACTCAACAATGCACCGAGAGGCTCGAACCCTGGGTCTTTTAATCCAAAACCAAGTGTCATACTACAAGGCCACATTCATAGCCGCGTTCAAAGAATTGATGATCTCAAAGTATCAATATATAAATATATTTGCTGTGTAAAGTATTTAGGGAATGAGATTAGCGGAAGAGTAGCGTCCCTTGATTGGACGTCACCCATAGTCTGTGACGTCACCGGCGGAAAAGTTATTAGAGACAGAACGTCATGTTGGTTGTGCGCATGCGTCTCTCCGCGAGGTAAATAGAGAAAACAACGAGAATGTTGGAATTAGCTAGATGGAGGAAGGAGAAGCAAAGAGAGATAGATGATAGAGGGTGGAATGACAAGAATATGGTGAAAGATAATACATATATACAGACAGACAGAGATTGGCAAAGCGATACACACAGATGGCTAGATAGATCGATAGAGATAAACAGAGAGAAACAGAGAGATAGATAGATGAAAAGATAGATAGATAGATATATATAGAGAGATAGAGAGAAACAGAGAGATAGAAAGATAGATAGATAGATAGACAGATAGATAGATACACAGATAGATAGATAGCTAGATAGATAGATAGATAGATAGATAGATAAAGAGAGAGAGAGCGAGAGAAAGAGAGAGAGAGTAAGAGAGAGAGAAAGAGAGAAAGAGAGAGAGAGAAAGAGAGAAAGAGAGAGAGAGAAAGAGAGAAAAAGAGAGAGAGAAACATAGAGAGAGAGAGATAAAGAGAGAAAGAAAGAGAGAGAGAGAGAGAGAGAAAGAGAGAAAGAGAGAGAGAGACATAGAGAGAGAGAGAGAAAGAGAGAGAGACATAGAGAGAGAGAAAGAGAGAGAGACAGAGAGAGAGAGAAAGAGAGAGAGAGAGAAAGAGAGAGAGAGAAAGAGAGAGAGAGAGAAAGAGAGATATAAAGAGAGAAGGAAAGAAAGAAAAACAGAGAGATAGAGAGAGATAGAGAGAGAAAGAGAAAGAGAGAGATAAAGAGAGAGAGAGAGAGAGAGAGAGAGAGAGAGAGAGAGCTATAGATAACAATGATTTCCACCACCACCAGTGGGTGGAGGAGAACCCTTACAATGACCCACTTCTATTTTCTAAGTG
>NC_088360.1:143950101-143967601 GCF_034508935.2 Berghia stephanieae | reverse complement strand
AGAGAGAGAGAGAGAGAGAGAGAGAGAGAGAGAGAGAGAGAGGGACAGAAAGAGACAGAGAGAGAGAGAGAGAGAGAGAGAGAGAGAGAGAGAGAGAGGGACAGAAAGAGACAGAGAGAGAAATGTGAGTAAAGAACCGTTTTCCAAAGACTCAAATTCGCGACGTCGCCCACCCGGAGACTTGAACCAGGGACCCTCAGGTCAGACGTTGAGTGCCTTGCCAGCCACGATACTGCCGCACTCCGAATGGATAAAAACCCAGCACATGACAAAATAATTAATAAAATAGCCTAAAACTCGTCCTTTTTGAATCGATCGATTAAAATGATCCAATCCTTTCCACCTTACCCAACGTGTACAACTATGCAGGTCTGACATCCGAACCCACTTTGAGCCTGTCAGAGCAATGAGGAGTGGTCGTCTTGAACGCGCAGGTCTGATAACCCAATTCCTTATGGGCTCATTGTTGTAATGAAAATCTCCAAGAAATGACGCAAAACATTGTCTGTCCATGACAACAATTAGTCTGTGCTTCGAACCCGAAAGGGATCGGGGTCGACTACCCGCCGCGTTGTGCGGATTTGAGCAAGTCATTGAGCTCACTTTGCGGTACTGCACTGCGGCTGACGCCTGAGTTATTCCAGTCTTCCCAGGAACAGACCCTAAAGAAAAATGTCCCCTTAGGAGTGAATAAAGGGAACTATTTAAAATATATATATATTTTTCCTCATTAGTTTTGGCCTGTCAATTCTTGTCCACATGGAATTCCTTTATAATGACCTCTATGTTGTAATAATAAAAATGATAAAGAAACCCAACTCTCAAACCTGGGACTTCACTAAGACCAAGGTTTAAAATATTTTAACAAGATAATGGTCACTTTAATTATTCGATAGTTCCCGAATAGCACTCTCATCTCAAGGTCGGGCAGACGCGTTGGGCATGGGAAGAACTCTTTCAAAATTTCCATCGATGAAGCTCTAAAATGTTATAATATTAACAACCAAATTAAAAAGCATGAGGAAAAGGGGGTGAATCTTTTTTTTCTTCTTTTTTTTTCCCCCTTAAATTTCTATTTTCTTCGGTCGGTTTAGTATGCCAAGGTCGTGACAATCCGCCAAAAAATTTAACGATTCTTTTCCCATTTTCTTTCTTTCTTTCTTTCTTTCTTTTCTTTTTCTTTTATTTTTCTATTCTCTCGTCTTTTCTTTTCATTTAATCCAGTTGTGTCATTAAAAGACGCCAGGCATAGAATTTCGTTACAGAAAAGGGAATTAAAAGTATAACGAACATGGGTGGGGAAAAGGCCAAAAAAGGAGAGAGAAAAAAAAAAAAAGATGCCAAAAATAGCCAAAAATCTATCGCGTGACAGCCTTAGAATTTCAATGTCGTTATTCCCCGTTTCGTGACACCGTTTTATAGAAATAGCGTAACGCACTCTTAACTCTTTGAAGTCGGCGGTCGATTAGATACTATAGATAGTATGCGCTTGGCTAAGAAACTCATAACATTGCCATCCGGAAGTAAAGCGGACCAACACAGAAAACTGTGTGTATCCATGAACGTTTATAGTCGGGTCAATACAGTTTAGTGAGAATTACTCATAAACGCGGATGGCAATAAACAACAACAAAGGCTGGAGTGACGTCATCTTTGATCTATCTATAGCTACGAGAGAGGTTCTAATACTGACTGCGGTTAGAGACGATATTTTTTTTTTCGGGGGGGGGGGGGGGGGGGATCGTGGATATATAGCTCATACGGTAGAGTCAGGCCAGGAAGGTCGCGGGTTCAAACCCCTATCACCACCGCCGCGAAATTTTTATTCTCTATTTATTAGTGTCTTCTGGCACTTTTTTACTCACTCATCTCTTTTTGCTACTCCAATGAAGTTTTAAAAATAATCTTATCATTTACACAAATAAGTCAGTTGCCATAATAGGGAATGAGATTAGAGGAAGAGTAGCGTCCCTTGATTGGACGTCACCCATAGTCTGTGACGTCACCGGCGGCAAAGTTATTAGTCCTGGCCAACAGCAACATTTAACATTTAGGACGGGACATGACGCCTGTTAGGCGATGTTATACTTTTTGTCGGACAAAGACAACGCTGTTAACGGTCAGGCACTCATTTTACACCGGAGTGCGGTGAGAGAATGTGAGTAAAGAGCCTTTTCCAAGGACTCAACTATGCACCGAGCGCGAGGCTCAAAACCCAGGGCCTTCCGATCCGATAGCGAGTGTCATACCACTAGACCACATAGCCGCATAAGGTTAATTTTTCAAAAAATGAATTTCAGTCTCGGCGCCAAAGGGTTAATTTAATCTTGGAAAAAATCTGTATCTCAACAGGTTTTGTCTGAAAACCCGTTTTGGTTTTTTTTTCCAATCTCAAGGAAAAAAAACCCAGTATTTTAATTATGTATTGGGTAATAATTTGTCGCCTTAATATGAGACTCGGTTTACAACTTGTAGATTAGAAGTTCGTGCCCTGCTGGGAGCGGCGGCGCAATACAGAGTCAACGGAAAAAAGATATAGTCTCTTTGTGCGGCTATGTGGTCTAGTGGTATGACACCTGCTTTCGGATCGGAAGGTCCTGGGTTCGAGCCTCGCGCTCGGCGCATAGATGAGTCCTTGGAAAATGCTCTTTACTCACATTCTCTCACCGTACTCAGTTTTAAAATGAGTATCTGGCCGTTAACACCGTTGTCTCCGTCGGGAAAAAAATTGTATTATCGCCTACCAGGCGTTATGTCTCGTTCTACATGTTACGTGTTGCTGTTGGTCAGTGGTGACCATATGTAAAGAGATTTGAGCACCTTTAGTGGATATTACGTTATATCAAAGCTCAATTGAAAAAAACAAACAAACAAACAATAACAAACATTTTAAACAAGTAATATTCATTCGGACACTATTGAATTCTGACCAATGCCTCTGACACATACCTTCCCCATGTTCCATGCGCATTAAGTAAAACTTGATGTGTTGTTACTTGACGTCCTTCTAATTTAGGGTATTAACCCTTTCACACCAAGACTAAATAATTTTTTAAAAATACAAAGTACAATTCACGCACATAGTAATAGTAGCACGCCTGACCGGTAAGCAGGAGGTCTGGGGTTCGATCTGTACAAATATGTCCTTTTGGATGATTTAAGTACATTATTATTATTATTATTATTATTATTATTATTATTATTATTATTATTATTATTATTATTATTATTATTATTATTATTATCATTATTATTATTATTATTATTATTATTATTATTATTATTATTATTATTATTATTATTATTATTATTATTATTATTATTATTATTTTATCATCATCATCATCATTATTATTATTATTATTATTATTATTATTATTATTATTATTATTATTATTATTATTATTATTATTATTATTATTATTATTAAGAATTTTTGGGATGCCCTTTTTTTTGGTTTTTATTCTTTCTCGTAAATTTCTCCCTGATTTGCCCGACCCTGTGTGTTTTTTTTTTACACACACTCTTTCGGATTTTTTTCAAGGTGTTATGTGTTGTTTCAACTTTCAACCTCATACAACAACGTTTTTGAGTCATTGATAGAAAAGGTCACCTGACATAAAGGTCATTGATCAAACCTATTGCAGAAGTTCCTACCCTGAAAAACAAAAACAACCCCCACCCCCAACTCCCCCCCCCAAAAAAAAAACCAGCAAAAAAGAACTCCCCCCCCCCTCCCTCCCAACTCCCCCCCCCCCACCAAAAAACAAACAAACAAACAAACCAATTACACATTTTTAAAACTTCGGACTGAAACCTCAGCCTTCAAATTAAAATAGTTCGATTACAATGATACTCATCTTACCAAAAACTCTCAAACCTGGGTCTTCTTAAGGAATGGAATTTTTTTTGTATCAAGATTTGGATCATTTAAATCGATCGATATTTAAAGGCAGGCCGAATTTTGTGGCCATGACTCTTTAGAATATGTTTTTGTAATTTTTCTAATCTGTCAATCGGTTTTTCAAGAAACATAGAACACAAAAGACAAGTAGATCTAGTGTGTATTTTTTATTGCTATTGAACGCTGTATTATGACGTAATAATGCATTCGATCTTCTACGTAATCGTGTGCACAAGAATCTATAATCTATAAATAGAACAAAAAGCTTTTAACAACCGTGGCACAATTCTCTACAAGCTGTGAATGGATTGCAAAATATACAAGACATCATTTATTTTAATGGAGTTTTTATTGACAATTGAAACAAAAGCAAATATAACTAACCCAAAGCAATTGAAGGCTGGTTTTCCTAATCTTGTTAAAGTCGATTTTTCTACTTTTTGGGATTTTCCATCCATGAGATGAATTGGAATGTACTTTAATGTAAGCATCAATACTTGACACATGAATTTCTCTAGATGTGTGTGAATTTGAAATTTAAATGTGATAAAATATCAAATCGAATGAGAAATTATATGAACTGAATTATTTTTAGATAACCTTTATTTGCTTTTAATTCTATTGTCTATAAAAACTCTATTAAAATGATTTCTTTTATATTTTGAAACCCATTTACAGCTTGTATTTATTGAATTTTGGCATGGTTGTTGAAATTTTCGATTACTTCCCTTAATCTGCGGTCTCCAATCTGCGTCACGAATGTTCAAGGACTCAAAAAAGTAGTATCATCTGTTGCTATGGTTCTAATATAAAAGTGTGTATTTATGGGCCTATATAAAGGATACCAGCCACCTCTATTTATCATTAAAGAGCTTTATAAAGCGCAGTATGCACTAAATGTGCTCAAAGCGCTTTACAAGGGTTCCTTGACCAACAGCAACATTTAACATGTAGGACGGGACATGACGCCTGTTAGGCGATATTACATTTTTTCGGACAAAGACAACGCTGTTAACGGGCAGGTACTAGTTTCACACCTGAGTACGGTGAGAGAATGTGAGTAAAGAGCCTTCTCCAAGGACTCAACTATGCGCCGAGCGCGGGGCTCGAACCCAGGACCTTCCGATCCGAAAGCGAGTGTCACACCACTAAATTAATCGTTATTTAAATTCCAAGTTTTCGGTGAGAAATTCTTATAGTGTGTTGCTAGAATTTTTTGTAAAATTTTCTTTCGGAGTGATTTCGTATGGACGTGTAGCTTACCATACTGAAGAGGACCTTACTTGTGAGGGTATGCTGTTTAGTGGTATGACACTCTCCTTCGGATCGGAAAGTCCTGGGTTCAAGTCCCTCTCTTAGCGGTGTATAGATAGTATGCGCTTGGCTAAGAAGCTCATAACATTGCCATCCGGAAGTATAACGGACCAACACACGAAACTGTGTGTATCCATGAACGTTAGCGAGCATTACTCATAAACGCGGATGGCAAAAAAAACAAAAAAAACAAACAAAACAATACAAAGACCTGAGTGACGTCATCTTCGAACTATCTATAGTTGAGTCCTTCGAAAAGGCTCTTGACTCACATTCTATCACCATATTTAGATATAAAAATGAGCCAAAAGCGGATATTGTGCAATATATAAAGTTCATATTAAAAAAAAAAAAAAAAAACAAACAAAAAACCAACACTAATCTTTCCGTTATTTCTAACCTTTACAATACGCATATCGATCTTCCATTGTGTGTTCAAGATATTTATAGCAACGTTTAAGTTTCTGTCAAAATATTTATACTTTAAACGTCAACATTGAAATGAATTGAAAAGTGGTTTTCCCAATCGAAGTGACTATTCTCACCCCCGGATGCTAGTCTTCATAATAGTATAAAAAGTAGTCCACAATTGTTGTATGTTTAATCCAAAGGTTGTAATGCAGTAATTTGTTAAGTTTCTTGTCACAAGTTGCACAACTAAAAAAAAAAAAAAATCAATCAAATCCAAATCGCAAAAAGCCGGCGACGTTTTTTTCGGTAATCCAATCGGCCAGGGGGGGGGGGGGGGGGGGGGGGGGGTGGTGGTGAGAATAGAGGCAGCCTTTCCAAATATATAGATTTATAGGGAATGAGATTAGCGGAAGAGTAGCGTCCTTGATTGGACGTCACCCATTGTCTGTGACGTCACCGGCGGAAAAGTTATTAGAGAGAGAACGTCATGTTGGTTGTGCGCATGCGTCTCTCGTCCTCGCTTTTCCACGAGGTCGAGAGACGCATGCGCACAACCAACATGACGTTCTCTCTCTAATAACTTTTCCGCCGGTGACGTCACAGGGTGACGCCCAATCAAGGGACGCTCTACTCTTCCGCTAATCTCATTCCCTATAGATAAAGACAGAAAGAAAGAGGGTGATAGAGGGGACGAAAGAGAGAATTGAAGAGAGAGAGAGAGGTAGAGAGAGAGAGAGTGAGAGAGACAGAGAGAGAGACAGAAAGAGGAGAGAGAGAGGGAGGGAGAGAGAGAGAGAGAAAGAGAGAGAGAGAGAGAGAGAGAGAGAGAGAGAGAGAGAGAGGAGGGGAGGGATAAAACAAAGCAACGACTAATAATAACATAAGAAAAGAAATCAAATAAGCAAAGGAAAAAAAATTCCAATAATTTCTTTTTAAATACGACACCGGAAAAAGACATGGATGGAACAGTAAGAGATGCTAAAAATAGAAAGGGTGTATTAAACTATTGCAATAGCTGGATGAATACACACTTTGGCATAGTTAAATGTCACGCAATGCATTTCAGGAAATTCTTAACAAGCTTTTATTGTAGAAAATTTAACCCATTCCCGACGGGCATCGATTTTAGTGAGGATCAATCGTGAATCACACCATAGCCATCGTTAACATATAGATAGAACGAAGATGACGTCAATCTGGTCTTTGTTACTGTTTTTTTGCCATCCACATTTATGAGTAATTCTCATAAAACGGTATTATCCAGATTATAAAAGTTCATGGTTACACATAGTTTTGTGTGTTGGTCCGTTATACTTCCGGATGGCAATGTCATGAGTTTCTTAGCTAAGCGCATACTATCTATAGCCCGATATTAGAACCTTCAAGGACTGGCATTTTGACGTCATTTTTTTAGATTTGTGTAGCCTCTAGTGAGTTGTCGTTAGTAGAGCTCATAGAAACAAGTTATTTCATTGGTTGAACTATTGAATACAACTCACGATTTGTTTTCTTTTGTGGCCAAAGACTGGCATTTTGACGTCATTTTTTGGTCAGTGTCAGGCTATAACTTTACGAAGGCCACGACCACAGCCTCCAAACGGTTTTATGTGGGAGTAAAACGCTTCAACAGTCGTGACGTCACTTCCCTCGTAATGACGTATGGTAACTTAGTAACTGGCTCTAAACTATCGGAACAATGGCAGACGCCCTTATGAAATATTTCTCCGACGAGCATAAAAGCGTATCCGGGGAAAAAAAGTAACATTATAAATCTGATCATGTTTTGACTTTTACACATTCTGATCACAAGACATAAGAAAAGTTCTAGCCAGCATGAAGAATAAAAAGTACCGATTTTCTTTGTTTAGAACCACGATGGCCGCCGTTGCTGGGCGACGTGACATCAGACTATTGAATCCAATTTAGAACCTTTAAACTGATTCATAGTCCAAAATAGAAACGTGGCTTATTCTGACAGTTTATGAAAATAACAACAATGTAACATTGCCAGTCAGGTCTCCGAGAAAACTAATTTTAGCACCCAGTTAATGCCAACATAACACAGTTTTGAGATTAGAGGGCGCAATTTAGCTATAGTAAAAATAGTACTATAGGGAATGAGATTAGCGAAAGAGTAGCGTCCCTTGATTGGAAGTCACGAGCTGAAAAGTTATTAGAGAGAGAACGTCATGTTGGTTGTACGGCATGAGACACTTCACCGAAAGCGACGACGAGAGAGACGCATGCGCAAAACCATTTTGACATTCTCTCTGTAAGGTGACGTCCAATCAAGGGACGCTACTCTTCCGCTAATCTCATTCCCTATTTCTGAGTTGATATTATAGATATAGCAGGAGTTTATCGCGTTTTCTGTAGTTTTCAACCGACAATAACAATTGGCTGCTAGCCTTTGGATAGGACACTAACCTACTGCAAAGTGGCCTACTCATCATCAGATCTCTAACTGAACCAGCGACCAAAATTAATGTTGGTGGACAGTGAGGTCAGATAAAATATCGACTGTAACCCAGGATCGATTTTGACCCCTTTGCTAGGGAATCGACAGTTCTACCACTGATATATCTATGGTGTCCATTTATTTAACACTGTTGTTATGGACAATATTTTGCTTTGGTTTGGTTTGATCAGCCTATAACAATTTGAGTTATCAAACATGAAAACAAGTACACGTCGAGTCAGCTTATTATGTTTTAACCGAGGCGACCAAAATACTATTTTTAGAAGGCCCTGGTTTTAACTCTCTCCTTACCAGCTATTTTTAGAATTTTCCCCGAAAATTCACACCCACCAGGCACTAAAATAGACTTTTCTTACTCAAACAATAAAGTAACAAGTGAGTTCAACATAGTCTTTAGTATTTATAAGCTGTAATCAAAACATTTCTTTATATTTTGTTATGTACAAGAGAAATCAGAATGAGAAAACTGTTGGTTGTATCGTAACCAATGTGACGATTTTCCAATGGTTGGTAAGGAGAGGAACTGCTAAATATAAAAGCTAACAATTTTGTTAGTTATTGACAACTTCTTGTTAAAAATGTGAAAAGGCGGTCTTAACCCTCTCCTTACCACCTATTGGAAAATCGTCACATTTGTTACGATACAACCGTCACTTTTCTCATCAAGATTTAATGTCTTTTTGCTATAGCTATAAAAAAACATTCTGTAATAGAGCTCATATTGTCGATACAATATTATGTATAGAATGTGCTAGTTGCTTTTCTGTTTGAGTAAGAAATGTCTGTTATTGTGTTGGGTGGGTGTGAAGCTTTGGGAAAAATTCTGAAAATGGCTGGTAAGGAGAGGGTTAAAAAATGTAACTTTGCTGTTAAAGAGTTAAAATAAAGAAATCCGAACTCTGATATTAACATGGAATCAATATGGTCGGAATGTCAACCTTTATAACAAAAATCAATGACGTATTACGGTAACAAAAAGCTACAAGCAAGATGTAAATTTCTGATCAACTGTCTCTGAACAATATGTGACCCCTCGCCTCAAAACGGTATTAAGTCGGGATGACTAAGATGCTGACAATTAAATTTGTAGACAGAAATATCAGACTTGTGTTGAGTTTGTAAACTTTATTGAGAAGAATGAATATCATATTTCAGGTTGCTGAATACCAATCATTCATAACTTTGTCCAGTTTAGCATCTGGGTTATCCCGACATAATACCGTTTTGAGGCGTTGGATCATATATTATTAGAAAACGGTAGGGGCTGCCTGAAGCCGGTGATCGTAAAATACTAACGAAATAATGAAAATGGAGAAGGTACACGATAGTGGTGTTTAACGTGGTTTTAATACGATTCAATAGTCTGATGTCACGCCACCTGGCAACGGCGGCCATCTTGGTTCTAAACAAAGAAAATCGTTACTTTTTATTTTTCATGCTGGCTAGAACTTTTCATATGCCTTGTGATCAGAATGTGTAAAAGTCAAAACATGATCAAATTTATGGGTTTTTTTCCCCCTCTGGATACCCTTTATGCTCGCCGGAGAAATAATTCATACTGGCGTCCGCCATTGTTCCGATAGTTTAGAGACAGTGTTGCTAAGTTACCATGCGTCATTAGGAAGGAAGTGACGTTATGACTATTGAATCCTATTGGGAACAAAGCAGTGATGTCAAATAACTGATTCCAATCTCATTGGAAGTGTAAAATCACCCTTCCGGAGGCCTGCATTCCAATCCTTGTGTAATTGACCTTTTGGTTTCAGAATGGTGACATCTTATTTTCTTGTCTAAATATAGATAGTATGCGCTTGGCTAAGAAGCTCACAACATTGCCATCCGGAAGTATAACGAACCAACACACAAACCTGTGTGTATCCATGAACGTTTATAGTCAGGTTAATACAGTTCAGTGAGCATTACTCATGGAACGCGGATGGCAAAAAACAATAACAAAGACCTGAGCGACGTCATCTTCGAACAATCTATAGATAGTATGCGCTTGGCCAAGGAGTTCACAACATTGCCATCCGGAAGTATAAGGGACCAACACACAAACTCTGTGTTACCATGAACTTTTATAGTCTGGTTAATACAGTTTAGTGAGAACAACTCACAAACGCGGATGGCAAAAACAATAACAAATGCCTGAGTGACGTCATCTGCATACTATCTATAAACGCTGGTTGGTTTAAAAATAATCCATATTCGCTCTTTTCTGTCCCGTTTTTCCTAACAGCATTATTATGAAGAGATGAACTTTTATACCGACAGTTTAAGATGAACAAAATCATAATCATGAGGGTTACACATTTTTAGTTGTTTAAAAAAATGCAGTTCAAGAAATAACATTTCATATATTCATTTATAATTATTAGAGCATTTATAGATAGTATGCAGATGACGTCACTCAGGCCTTTGTTATTGTTTTTGCCATCCGCGTTTGTGAGTTGTTCTCACTAAACTGTATTAACCAGACTATAAAAGTTCATGGTTACACAGAGTTTGTGTGTTCGGTCCATTACACTTCCGGATGGCAATGTTGTGAACTCCTTGGCCAAGCGCATTCTATCTATAGAGAGAAATATCCACTAAACGTCCTTTAATCGTTTTACAAGGGGGCCCCAAGCCAACAGCAACACATTAACATGGAGAACCAGACACGACACCTATAAGAGAATGTTACATTTGGGGGGGGGGGGGGTAGACAGAGACAACGCGGCTAACGGTCAGATACTCATTTTACACCTGAGTACCGTGAGAGAATGTTAGTAAAGAGTATCATTTCCAAATGACTAAACTTTGTGCTGCTCATGGTAGGACTCAAACCCTGGAGCTTCCGATCCGAAGGCGAATGGTCACACAACTAGACCACAGAGCAGCACATTAACACTCTCTAAATACGCTTCAACAATCGTAACGTCACTTCCGTCGTCACAGTAACGAAAATATCGCCTGAGCGGTAACTTAGTTCAAGTAATGACCCGATGTTGACCCGGGGTCACGCCTGCCAAATTACGGGGAATCCCCTAGTGAGTCCAGTTACGGTGATATCGGGTGATACCAGTCGATTTATGTTCACTTTCATCTCTTTGTTATCGCGTCACAGTGAGCTTAAACATAAATTTCTTTACTCTGTAATATTTATCAAGATTTCCTGTTTCCATTCATATGTATTTTATGCCAGTGCTGTATATAATGATCGTGATATTTCAATCCTAAATAGACCGTTTTTCTGTAATTTAAAATGCATTAATTTTTCCAATAAAAAATTGAATTCTTCAAACAGAAACATAGAACAAATCTATTCTTTCACAAATAGAATCTATTAAAATTGAACTGTAAGTTGCTAAAATTCCATCTGTGCGTCAACAAAATTGAATTTATTATGATTTTAAAAAATTTCATTTAGTCATGGAGGACACTCAAGAAATTCATGATAAACATTTGAATGAACTGTGTAGGCTTTGTAGAAAAGTCAAGAAACACAGAAGAAAAGAAAACGAATCTCAAAACATAGTTGTTTCAGGATTTAAAACCAGATATTAATCTTAAAAACCAGATATTTATCTCATCTTGAATGTGGACATTGATAATGACAATGCTAAAAAGTCCTCAAAACTGCGCTACAAGTGTTATGACAGACTACTTAATGTTGAGATTTTGATCTTTTTTATTTAGCGCAATTTTCACTAGACGTGCTTAAAACGCTTTAAATAGGGTCCCTGACCAACGGCAACGCGTAACATGTAGAACTGGACATGATGCCTGCTAGGCAATATTACATTTTTTTTCCGACAGAGACAACGGGATTAAAATCAAAGATGAGGGAAAGCATTAACAACAGCAACTATTCATGCACAGTCACCGCATCTTGTCAAAATACACTAAAAATAAATCAGTGATTGCAATGTTTGCTCAACCTTCTTGAAAAACGCAAAAATAATAAAGACCAGCAACAGGGCGACATTAGAATCCCCGTTGTGTAAAAGTATGGAAACAGCACAAAATATGTCACGTGTAAATCACGAGGCTATGGAGGCAACAGAGTGACTTTTACAGTTATAGACCAATGTCTTTGTCCTTCATTAATGAAATGAAAATCTCTCTCTCTCTCTCTCTCTCTCTCTCTCTCTCTCTCTCTCTCTCTCTATCTATCTATCTATCTATCTATCTATCCATTCATCCATCTATCCATTCATTCATCCACCATTGCAAACATCTATTTATCGATCCATCCATATATTCATCCATACCCTCATCTGTCCTCTTCATCAGACGATCAGTCCATCCATCGGGTCGGACCATCTCTCTCTCTCTCTCTCTCTCTCTCTCTCTCTCTCTATCTCTCTCTCTCTCTCTATCTATCTATCTATCTATCTATCCCTTTCTATCTATCTCTTTCTATCTATCTATCCCTTTCTCTCTCTCCCACACACACACACACAAACACAGATTATATATTATATATTATTGTTTTCTTTTGTGGCCAAAGACTGGCATTTTGACGTCATTTTTTGGTCAGTGTCAGGCTATAGATAGTATGCGCTTGGCTAAGAAATTCACAACATTGCCATCCGGAAGTATAGCGGACATACACACAAAACTATGTGAACGTTTATAGTCTGGTTAAAACAGTTTAGTGAGAATTACTCATAAACACGGATGGCAAAAAACAGTAACAAAGACCCGAGTAACATCAACTTCATACTATCTATAAGTTAACGATGGCTACGCTCAAATACACCAAAGCAGACAAAGGCTCGAGCGGTACCAAAGCGTCTTCTTTTCCTCGTTCCAGGCGGGTCCCATGTAAGAGCCTGCTTGACACTAAAAATTATGTGCTTTTTTGTTTGTTATTGTTGGGTTTTTTTGTGCGTGTCTTGTTCATCCCAGCAGAATATCATATTGGGCGGTGACATTTAGTTTTAGATCTAAATGTGCAACAATTAAGAATATGAACTATCAACGAACTTTATCTTGAAGGTCAAATAACAAACACACAAACACACACACACACAAACACACACACACACACACACACACGCACACACAAAAACACTCATACAAACACATATAGAAAACAAATATATTAGCAAGTAAAAATAAACATTGCCCACTTTTAAAGACACGAAACGATAATCAATATAATAAAATATCATGTGACAGACTTATGCATCCATCAGATTGCAAACATTGGCATTTTTCTATTGGAGTTCGCACTAACCTCAATATTTTTTAAAACTAAAGACCTAACCAATAATATAGGCTTCAACAGTCATGACGTCACTTCCCTCGTAATGACGCATGGTAACTTAGTAACTGGCTCTAAACTATCGAATCAGTGGCGGACGCCCTTATGAAATATTTCTCCGACGAGCATAAAAGTGTATCCAGAGGAGAAAAACATAAATATGATCATGTTTTCACTACCCATTTTCTTTGTTTGGAACCAGGCTGCTCGCCGTTGCTGGGCGACGTGACATCAGAATTAGTGAATCCAATTGGGGTATTTAACTCTTCTCTTGTGTGGCTATGTGGTCTTGTGGTATGACACTCACTTTCAGATTGGAAGGTCCTGGGTTCGAGCCTCGCTCTTCTCATACTTGAGTCCTTGGAAAAGACTCTTTACTCAAATTCTCTCACCGTACTCAGGTGTAAAATGAGTACCTGGTCGTTAACAGCGTTGTTTCTGTCGAAAAAAATGCAGTATCGCCTATCAGGCGTCTTGTCCCGTCCTACATGTTAACTATAGATAGAATGCGCTTGGCCAAGGAGTTCACAACATTGCCATCCGGAAGTATAACGGACCAACACACAAACTCTGTGTAACCATGAACTTTTATAGTCTGGTTAATACAGTTTAGTGAGAACAACTCACAAACGCGGATGGCAAAAACAATAACAAAGGCCTGAGTGACGTCATCTGCATTCTATCTATTCTGTCGTTTTATTAAAGAACACAGTATATGCTTTTTGGTTAACATTGCATATACTGTGTTTTTAAAAACAACGGCAGTATTGCGTTGGCTAGGGATCCCTTATAAAGCGCTCTGAGCACGTTCAGGGGATATTGCGCTATATAAAAGCTCATGTTAAATAAAAAAAAAGACTACATCGGATGATTGCTTCATTGGTTTTATGTGGGAACACAGCAGTGATGTCAAATAACTGATTCCAATCTCATAGGAAGTGTACATTCACCCTTCCAGAGGACTGGATACCAATCCTTGTGTAATTGACCTTGACCTTTTGGTTTCAGAGTGATCACATCTTATTTTCTAGTCTAAATATAAACGCTGATTGGTTTAAAAATCATCGTAGAAAACGGAAAGGGCTGCCTGAAGCCGGTGGTCCTAAAATACTAACGAAAGAGTGAAAATGGAAAGGCTTCGTATGGGAACAAAACATACAATGGACGTTTCGGGTACAAACCCTTCGTCAGCACAACAATACACAAAGAAACGTGGAAAAACGTGTGCTGACGAAGGGTTTGTACCCGAAACGTCCATTGTCTGTTTTGTTCCCATACGAAGCCTTTCCATTTTCACTCTTTAAAAATCATCCATCTTCGCTATTTTCCGTCCCGTAATCCTAGAAAACTGTCTATTATACATCCTGCAACTGTAATAGTTATGCAACTTTATGATTCAATATATAACCTTTCAATTATTAGTCCTCGGAGGTACTGGTTATTACACACTTTTAAGGAGTTTGGAACCGGTGTGAATTCGCGTCTTTTCTACCTATTCATGTTTTGTGGATGGTTGAAGAAGGGTTCTGAACCCGAAATGTTCTGTCAAAAATAAAATCAAAAAAAAATTGAGCTTTTATATCGGGCAATATCCACTAAATGTGCTCTAAGCGCTTTACAATGGGGTCCCTGGTCAACAGCAACATTTAACATGTAGGACGGGACATAACGCCTGTTAGGTGGTATTACAATTTTTCGGACAAAGACAATGCTGTTAACAGCCAGGTACTCATTTTACACCTGAGTACGGTGAGAGAATGTGGGTAAAGAGTCTTTTCCAAGGACTCAACTATGCGCCGAGCGCGAGGCTCGAACCCAGGACCTTTCGATCCGAAAGCGAGTGTCATACCACTAGACCACATAGCCATATATCGGTTAACATATTCCATTTTATGACAGTTGAAAACAATCTATCAATACTAGTCTATTATTGATATTATATAATTGATATTGTATTATTAATCCTCGAACTCTTGTAAAAATCACGTATTTAAAAATTTGGCTAGAAAACCCGTCCTTCAAATATCGATCTATTTAAATGTTTGGTTCATAATATATCGGTTAACATATTCCATTCTACGACACTTGACAACAGTCTTTCAATGCTATTCTATTATTGATATTGTATTACTGATATTGTTCTGATTATATTATTTGATTAAAATCAAGTTGCGCGTTAAGAATTCGAACACCATGTGGCAAAAATGAATTAAGGTGACGTGTTGGCTTATTCTTCTTCTTCTTCTTCTTCTTCTTCTTCTTCTTCTTCTTCTTCTTCTTCTTCTTCTTCTTCTTCTTCTTCTTCTTCTTCTTCTTCTTCTTCTTCTTCTTCTTCTTCTTCTTCTTCTTCTTCTTCTTCTTCTTCTTCTTCTTCTTCTTCTTCTTCTTCTTCTTCTTCTTCTTTTTCTTCTTCTTCTTCTTCTTCTTCTTCTTCTTCTTCTTCTTCTTTTTTTATTATTATTATTATTATTATTATTATTATATTATTATATTATTATTATTATATTATTATTATTATTATTATTATTATTATTATTATTATTATTATTATTATTATTATTAATATTATTATTATTATTATTATTATTATTATAAATATTATTATTATTATTATTATTATTATTATTATTATTATTATTATTATTATTATTATTATTATATTATTATTATTATTATTATTATTATTATTATTATTATTATTATTATTATTATTATTATTATTATTATTATTAGTATTACTACTTGAAATATCCACATTTTAGTGTTTCTTCATCTTGTAAAAATATCGCATAATGGAGTCACGAATTGAGCGTGAGCACCATTGATAATTGGATGATCTTTCATATTATATAAACGTGAGCTTTTATATAACGTAATATTCACTGAATGTGTTCAAAACGCTTTACAAAGAGTCCTTGACCAACAGCAACACGTAACACGTAGAAAGAAACATGTGGCTTGTACTGCGATAATACATTTTTTTTCCGACAGAGACAACAATGATAATGGCCAGGTACTCGTTTTAACACCGAGTACGGTGAGAGAATGTGAGTAAAGAACCTATTCCAAGGACTCAATTATGCGCGGAGCGCGAGGCTCGAACACAGGAACTTCCGATCCGATAGCAAGAGTCATACCACAAGACCACACAGCCCAACGAAAAAGAATAGAAACGAACCTAAGCTCATTATCGTCCGTGATAAAATCTAGTTCATTTGTTAGTGTTGCTATAATATGGTCTAGTAGTATGACACGCGCTTTCAGATCGGAAGGTCCTGGGTTCGAGCCTCGCTCGGCGCACAGTTGAGTCCTTGGAAAAGAGGCTCTTTACTCACATTCTCTCACCGTACTCAGGTGTTAAATGAGTACCTGGCCGTTAACGGCGTACGTTGTCTCTGTCCGATAAAAATTGTAATATCGCCTAACAGGCATCATGTCTCGTCCTGAATGTTAAATGTTGCTGTTGGCAAAAGAATCTCTTGTACAGAGCTTTGAACACGTTTAGTGGATATTGCGCTATATAAAAGCTCTATTTTTAAAATTCAATTTGTTTAGTGATAAATGCAAATACCCTAACAACTGAGAAAGTGGACGGAGCCTCCTCGGGCTCCGGAAATAATCAATTGTTAATCAATAGGCCTTCTTGATTCGAGAATGTTGTGTCATGCGAGAATGGTGTTGTCAATAATAGTTTCGTTTCTCAATCATTCATAAATTAAATATTTAGACGATGAATTGACAGGACAGATATCTAACAATTAAACAATTTAACCAATTTTTGACGCTTGTTCTATTATTGATAGATCATGTCTCTCCAAAATTGAATACATTAACCAACTTTTATGACGTATGAATAAAAAAAGAAATCGGTTGACAGGTTAACAACAACAACATATTATGGGGCGAGAGTTTATCCCGGTTTCGGTACCATTAGAAGGATAGTAGGAATTGCTTGCTACCATTTGGATAGGACCTTGTGTGTGTCGCAAAGCTCACTACTCCGCGAATTGTGACAGATATCCAACTAGCCAAACATAATATCTGCGATAGGTGGACTTACGGGGTAGATAATGAAAGCTCAACTATATTATCTTGTGCGGCTATGTGGTCTAGTGGTATGACACTCGCTTTCGGATCG
>NC_088360.1:143942601-143945101 GCF_034508935.2 Berghia stephanieae | reverse complement strand
ATGTTACTAAGGTTATGAGAAGATCGATGTTGCTTAGGTCACCACTTATAACAATTACAATATGCACTCACTGTTCGGGTGATTGGGTCATCCTGATATTATGATACTTGGAACAGATCTAGGTCAGTGGGTGAGAGATGAGAGCAGAAGCAAGGGTAGCCGCAGTAGGCTTTCCAGTGTCAGTTTAATAAACTGATTGGATCATGACAGACAAAATTAGTTCCGACAATTGGCGGTGAGTGGCCCGTGCATTGTCCGCGTGACCTTGTCTTGGAAATTAGGACTATAGATAGTTCGAAGATGACGTCACTCAGGTCTTTGTTATTGTTTTTTACCTTCCGCGTTTATGAGTGATTCTCACTAAACTGTATTAACCAGACTTTAAACGTTCATGGTTACACAGAGTTTTGTGCGTTGGTCCGTTATACTTCCGGATGGCAATGTTGTGATCTTCTTCGCCAAGCGCATACTGTCTATAGAATAAGAAAGAACGAAATACGCTTCAACAGTCGTAACGTCACTTCCTTCCAAATGACGCATGGTAACTTAGTAACACTGGCTCTAAACTATCGGAACAATGACGGACGCCCTTATGAAATATTTCTCCGACGAGCATAAAAGCGTATCCAGAGGAAAAAAAACATAGATTTGATCATGTTTTGACTTTTACACATTCTGATCACAAGGCATATGAAAAATTCTAGCCAGCATGAAGAATAAAAAGTACAGACTTTCTATGTTTGTAACCACGGTGGCCGCCATTGCTGGGCGACGTGACATCAGACTATTGAATCCAATACGCTTCAACAGTCGTAACGTCAATTCTCTCGTTATGACGACGCATGGTAACTTAGTAACTGGCTCTAAACTATCGGAACAATGGCAGACGCCCTTATCAAATATTTCTTCGACCAGCATAAAAGCGTATCCAGAGGAAGAAAAACATGATAAATCTGATCATGTTTTGACTTTTTTACAATCTGATCACATGACACGTGAAAACGGTCTCGCCAGCGTGGAGAATAAAAACTACAGATATTCTTAGTTTAGAACCACGATGGCCGCCGTTGCCGGGCGGCGTGACATCAGACTACTGAATCCAATTGGCGGCGAGTGGCCTGTGCATTGTCCGCGTGGCCTTGTCTGGGGAAATAGGGTTCAATAGTCTGATGTCATGTCCGCCCTGCAACGAGCAGCTTGGTTCTAAACAAAGATAAAAGTCAAAACATGATCAGATTTATAATGTTTTTTCCCCTCTGGATACACTTTTATGCTCGCCGAGGAAATATTTCATAAGAGCGTCCGCCATTGCTCCGATAGTTTAGAGCCAGTTACGAAGTTACCATGCGTCATTACGAGGGAAGTGACGTTACTACTGTTGAAGAGTATTAGTCCTATAGAATTTGAAAGAACGAAATCGATGTCAATCAGATCTTTGTTATTGGTTTAGACAGCAGTTTTGGTGATTAGTTCTCAATAAATTATATCAATGGGGTTGGTCCTTTCTTACTTTTCCATGTGCTCAAAGTCATTGGTCACATTGCAAAGTGTGCTCAAAATGATCCATATTATAGTGAAAAGGGTTCACAGTTTGAAAAATAAATATCTACCTTCTACATTGGTCATTTTATTCAGCTTGACACATGGGTATGTTTACAACTTTCATAAACGAAGCAGCGTGTTTACATTTATTGAAAATACTCAGTCGTTGTACAGTAACAAATCATGTGATTAATGATAAGGCTGGATGAAAACAAGACTATATGTAGATCACTCCCATTAGACAATAAACGTTCAAGCTTGCAAATTGGGTTCAGAAGTCTGATGTCACACCGCCCGGCAATGGCGGCCATCTTGGTTCTAAACAATGAAAAGCATTACTTTTTATTCTTCATGCTGGCTAGAACTTTTCATATGCCTTGTGATCAGAATGTGTAAAGTCAAAACATGATCAAATTTATATGTTTTTTTTCCCCTCTGGATACGCTTTTATGCTCGCCGAGGAAATATTTCATACGGGCGTCCGCCATTGTTCCGATAGTTTAGAGCCAGTGTAACTAAGTTACCATGCGTCATTAGGAAGGAAGTGACGTTACGATTGTTGAAGAGTATTGTCTTGTGTGTTGGTACGTTGATATCCGGTTTGTGGATGTTGTGAGCATTTTACCCAAACTCATAGCATCAATAATAGTCATAGATCTAGGTCAGTTGGTGAGAGACGGAGAGAAGGCAAACTTGAGTAACCAGAGTCAGTTTAATTAATTGATTGAATCACGGCGGATAAATTAGTTCCGACAATTGGCGATGAGTGGTCAGTGGTCAGTGCTTTGTCCACGTGTCCTTGTCCGGGAAATTAGGCCTGTATCGTAATGGTCAGTGCATTGTCCGCGTGCCCTTGTCTGGAAAGTAGGCCTGTATGGATAGATCGAAGTGGACGTCACTCAGGTCTTTGTTATTGTTTTTTTGCCATCCTCGTTTATGAGTAAATCTCATTGAACTA
>NC_088360.1:143920101-143927601 GCF_034508935.2 Berghia stephanieae | reverse complement strand
TCTCTGCTTTTTTAGTGACGGATTCCTGTGCTAGCTTACATGTGTCCTCTATTCTGTCTTTCAGGTTTCTTACATATTCGTAAGCAAACATAATTTCGTTATTGTCCTCCTCATTCCCTTTACAAATGTCGGCTACTATATTGATCGGGCCGCGAGGTGATCGTCCATACATCAACTCAAATGGGGAGTAGCCTGTAGATTCTTGGGGTATTTCTCTATATGCAAATAGGATTGCTGGTAAGTATCTGTCCCAATCATCTGGTTTTTCTGCTGACACTTTTCTTAACATATTCTTTAGAGTGCCATTAAATCTTTCACAAAGACCATTTGCTTGGGGGTGGTAGGGAGTTGTGAATGAGTGTTGGATTCCCATGAGTTTCATGGTTTCATGCATCATATGTGATGTAAATTGGGGTCCATTGTCCGACAGTATCTCATTTGGTATGCCTATTCTAGTAAAAATTGTCATCAATGCTTCAGCTATGTGATCCGATGTAGTTGATTTCAATGCTATCGCTTCTGGCCACCTGGTTGCGTAATCGACTAGTGTTAGTATGTGTGTATGGTTTCTATCTGATTTTGTTAAAGGGCCTATAATGTCAATTGCAACTTTTTGAAAAACTTTTTCAATAACTGGGGTTGTCTCTAATGGCAATCTCGGTATTCTGCCTTTTGCGACTCTTCTTTGGCATGTGTCACAAGATTTCACATATTCTCGGACGTCTTTAGTAATTCCAGGCCATGTGAAATTCTCGGATATTCTCTTCAATGTGGAAGAGCTCCCAAGATGTCCAGAAGTTATTGAATCGTGCGCTATTCCAAGGATTTTGTTTCTGTAAATACTCGGCGTGACCAGTTGTTTAGCTATTTTGTTTCTTTTCCTATGTAACCTGAACAGAATATCTTTTTCAATGATGTATTCAACTTTTGATTTCGTCCCTTTGTTTGCGATATTGAAATATGAAGTTAAAGTCGGGTCCTTTTTCTGTTCTTCAATGAACGTGTTCCTGTCAAATTGTTGTGGTTCAAGAGAAATAGTCATTGGCTTCTCTGTTGTCTTAGTCATCTTTCTTGTTTCTGCTAGACAAGCTGTTTCTTGGGTTAATGACCATTCTTTTACATCTGTTGGGTTGTCTTTAAGACCTTTTATATTGCCAACAATAACATCAGCGACGGGGTTGGGAAGTATACAGCATTCCACTATTCCTGTATAGTATGGGGTTTCTATGTACACGTTAGCTGTTTCAAAGGTTTCGACTGTGCCACTGAATGTGATGCATTGTACCGTTTTTCCAGTTTTGTCTTCGTCATTGATCAAAGATGCTTTTATTCCTACTGTACTGCATCCTGTGTCTCTCAATATTTTGCAATCAGTTCCATTAGCTTTGCCTTCACAAAAAAATAGCGATCCTGATTTGTGAGTTTGTGTTAAAAGTGACATACCTTTCACGCAATACACATTTATATTTTCTCCTGACATTACTCGTGTCTGATTGTTTACACTTGTTTGGAGTGATGCATTTGCAGTTTCTTTTGGATATCCCACGATTTTGTAACATTTGTCTGCTGTGTGGCCTTTCATTCCACAATATTGACATTTAATTATAGGTTTGTTGGTTTTCTTATACTCAGTATTATTGTCAGTGCTATTTCTTGTTTTGTTTTGATAGGGTCGGCTATGGTCTCTATTGAACTGTTTGTTCCATGGTTTGTTACTATGATCCTCCTGTTTCACTTGCGTGTTCCGAGTGATTGATCGGCTCGTTCTATTTGAGTACTGAACTTTAGGTGTACCTGGACTCTGAGCAGCGGCAGCGTAGTATGGTTCCTTCAATGTTCTGCTAAGGGGTGTCAATGGATGTGCGCTGTTAAAGTTTTCTGCGTAGATTTTTAATTTGTCCAAGTTTTCTGGCTTTCTCTCTTTAAAGAATGCGACTAAATCTGGGTTGCAAGCTTGATAGATTCGATTCTTCAGCGTGAGATAGTAAAGGCCTGCAAAGTCGTCTTGTTTTACGTTTGCCAACTCAAGCCACCGATTTAGAAATTGAGTAATTCGGTTCACGAATGTATTAAAGTCTTCTCCACTTTCCGGTTTTGCAGTGTGAAACCTTTCCTGGTAACCATCTTCCGTTAATCTAAATCTTTTTAGTAGAGCGTCTTTAATTTTTCCATAGTCATCTGCATCTTCAGTTGTTAAGGTATAGAAAACTTTTAGCGGTTCTCCAGATAAGCAGTTAATCAAGGCTGTGGCCCATTTGCTTTCTGGCCAACGATAACCTTTAGCCTGAACTTCGAATCGGTGTAAGAAGGATTCTAAACAGTCTGAGCGTTCATCGTATGTTGGCATGCGTGGAAGTTTCACGAAAAATTCATCACTATTATTATGTTTTCTTTCATGACCGGTTTTTGTTTTTTCAATTTCCAGCATCATTTGGGTCCTTTTGGTTTCTTCTTCTGCTAATGCTATTTGTCTTTTTAGTTCCCTTTCTTGGACTCTTTCTTCTCGTTCTTCTCTACGTATTCTTTCTTCGTGTTCTTTTTCTTCTCTACGAATTCTTTCTTCATTTTCTTCTCTACGAATTCTTTCTTCGTGTTCTTTCTTCTTTACGAATTCTTTCTTCATTTTCTTCTCTACGAATTCTTTCTTCATTTTCTTCTCTACGAATTCTTTCTTCATTTCTCTCTACTAATTCTTTCTTCATGTTTTTTCTCTTTTACTTCTCTTCGCACCATGAAAATATTCTTTCCTGGGGTATTTCTAAGTCCTTTGCGAGACTTAAGTATCTTTTATATGCTTCCATGTTGTAATAAATTAGTTACGATATTTTATATATATTATATTGACAGGATACTGTTACTGACTGTTTTATTTATTTACACTTACTGGAATGAACTGTTCTATTTTTAGAAATCTCTCTCTCTTATTTCAACTTATTATGTATGTTGAATTTGATGCCTTTTATCGTTATATCTTATAAAGCAATGTGTCAATACAATGCGGAGTTATTATGACTTGTGTCAATAACAATGTGTCAATCGCGTGTACTCTAAACTATGTTACTACGAAAAATGTATCACCAATGTGTGTGACTCGTCGTTAGTTTGTGTACAATTATTCGCAATGACGCTAATATACTAGAGTGTGATAACAATAATAGGATGCCAAAATAATCCCAAGTTATCTATCACTAAATATAACACGACGGCTAGTAGACTCCTTTTATTATTATTTAGTTTTTTAAAGACTCACTTTTCAGAACATAATATATAAGTGGTTTTCGGTAACAGTAGTATGCCAAAAATGCATTTAAAACAAATCACTATGCAAAACAAATCACGATGTCTATAGTTACTATGTGATGCCCAACTCATGTAAAAGAGAATAATGAAGGATATATTTACCAACTCAGTTCGTGGCTGGGACCTCTCTCTTGTTCAATGGTTGTTCAACAATTGTAATTAGGCATTGAAGAGTGTTTAACAGTGATGTCTGAAATACAAAACAATAAAATATCGTAAGATTTACAATAGTTACAAAATGTGTTCACAACACTGAGTGATTGGATGATAGGTGAATGAATCGTTATGGAATGTAAACATATTGAAAACAATTCATGAATGAGGCAAACAACAAAATGAAATGAGTGATATAATAACAAAGTGGACAAGGAATGAATGAATGAATGAAAAACTGAGTGAATAGATGAATGAATGAATGGATAATGTATGAATGAAAGAATGAAGGGAGGAATAAATGTATGAATGATTGGATAAATGAGTGAATAAACGGATGAATGGATGAATGGATGAATGAATGAATGAATGAATAAATAAATGAATGAACAATGAATGAATGAATAATTTATAAATGAATAAATGAATGAAGGAATGAATCAATAAAATGCTATTCAATTTGAATGAAAGAATGAATGGATAAATTGCTATTCCATTTAAATGAAGAAATGAAAAAAGAAAAAAAAATTAATCCTGTAAATAGGGAGTTCAATTAAAATATGATCAAGTGGGGCAATTAAGAGTTTTACAATTTAAACTTTAAAGTTAGATGAAATAGATATAAGTAACTAAATAAATTCAATTCTTTATATGTGTCCCCTCCAAAATGTCATGGTCTCAAGTGAGTAAAGAGCTACTCGACTATGCATAAAGATATATGTAGAATGAGGCCCCAGAATTTACTAGTTACTATAAATGAAAAACAATTAACGATTTGTTTACAATGAAATAAAAATAATGATGAAATTTAATTAAAAGAGGTAAACAGTGATCGTGGCAGTTACAAATAGAGATATGAATATTTTACGTAACTTATGATAATTTGTCAGGTTCGTAAGTTTACGTTTCCAGGCAGTTGATGGGCTTGGATGATCTATTCCTCTGATAACAGGATTGGACTCGTAAAATTCCACTTCCAGGCAATTGGTAAGAGGTTATAGTGTAGTACAGCGGGCTTGGGTTTGATCCTTGAAGATTATACAATCAAAGTTAAAAGCTCCGGCGTCTTAATGGTGTAGATATAATATCTACAAAGTCCCAAAAGATAAAAATCTTACAATATATATATAGGAATAGAGTGACTGGCCGTCCGGCATAGATTGTGGAGAGAAAGTGAGTGTCAAATGTTAGACCTATCAGCTTTTATAATAAGTGGCTACGTGACAGAATGTAGAACGAAAAGTATTCACTAATTAGAAATTAATTCGAGGAAGGCTATAAAAGGAAAGACGATCTAATATTAGAAGGTAAAGTTTATCTAAGCCTACCGATATATAACTGGAGTGAGATGAATTCAGTTCTTAATAAAATAAAATTTAATAAGATAATTGTGAACAATCTTTACTGTGACAATGATGATGATGATGATGATGATGATGATGATGAGCTTGTTAAAGTTAACTGAAATAATCATGGTAGTGCTGATAAATATAATAATATTGATATGTCTATGATGAGAATGATGATGTTTACAATGGTTCTTTTTAGGGAAACAACCACACACACACACACACACACACACACACACACACACACACACATATATATATATATATATATATATACACACACATACACATACACACAACCACACGCAAAACTATATATATATATATATATATATATATATATATATATATATATATATATATACGACAATTTAGCATTATACTTATTAAGATATATAGCTTATATTTTTTAAGTTGTAAATATTTTAAGTTTGAAATATTCATAGCACATTTACTTTTTTTACATTATTTATATCAAAACAAAAGATCGATTCATTCATTCATTTTTTTTTTGTTTAATTCATCACTTCACTGAACAAGATAACTGTCAATGCCAAAAAACACACGCCAAAACCCAGCAACAATGAAAATCAGGCAATAGTCATGAATAGGGAATGAGATTAGCGGAAGAGAAGCGTCCCTTGATTGGACGTCACCTTACAGAGAGAACGTCAATTTGGTTTTTGAAGTGTCTCAAGCCGCTTTCACCGGAAGCGAGGACGAGAGACGCATGCGCACAACCAACATGACGTTCTCTCTCTCAAATAACTTTTCCGCCGGTGATGTCACAGACTATGGGTGACGTCCAATCAAGGGACGCTACTCTTCCGCTAATCTCATTTCCTTTTGTGTTATCAACATTAAAATGTAACACCTGGGTAAAAGTAAACAGAAGACAAAAGAATCAAACGGATAGAATTTATAAATATGCCTGGAGAGAAAACTGCACCCTGTGTGAATCAAAACAAGTTGACAGCTATTCTACCCAACACAATGAAACAAAAAGGGGATTATTATAACTATACCCACGTGATCTGCAAAATGCATTTCACACATTTTTGGCCGGAAAACTCGTCTTTCAAATACAGACGGTCTGTCTAGATCGATTTAAATGGATCCCTCATTTTTGTCAAAAACTCTCTAACCCGGGACTTGAAGGAAAACTCGATAAAGTCCCAGGTTTGAGAGTTTTTGTCAATATGTGGTTCATTTTAATTCATTAATATTCCAAGGACGGGATTTCTGGCCAAAATTTTACAAATGGGTTATTTTCAGGGTATGGCTGATCATTAAGAATAACCTTTTTTAATTCTGTTGAAATTGGAATTTCATTTTTATCGACACTTTCTCGTTGTTGTTTACGTTTAGGCTCGTTGATCGGGTAACACATGTTGAATGGGAAATGTGCCTTACACACACCAAACGACTTTTTCATTTTAGCAAATTTTTATTTCTCCAAATATGTGACTTTTGGCGTCAATCTGGTGTTATTTGGAAATTGACTATCTAGATGGATGGAGGAAAAAATCGTAAATTCGAAATGGTGACAACAAAACTGCGGCTATGTGGTCTAGTGGTATGACACTCGCTTTAGGATCGGAAGGTCCTGGGTTCGAGCCTCGCGCTCGGCGCATAGTTGAGTCCTTGGAAAAGGCTCTTTACTCACATTTTCGTACTCATCGTACTCATGTGTAAAATGAGTACCTGTCTGTGGCCTATACCCTGACCCAGGGTGAAAAAGGCAATGATGATGATGATGATGATGATGATGATGATGATGATGATGATGACAGTTAACAAATATATCATGACGGTTACTATTATGGGGATTGAGTTATGAATTACAGATAGAGATGATGGAATTTCAGTCGCACAGAAATGAAATAAGACAGAGATTCAGTGTTAACTGTTAACGGGCTGCGTATTGAATAAAGTTGGGAGGAGAAATGATATTACATAATTTTTAATAGCAGGGTGCTTCGTCAATTTAGAGTGATATCTAACTGCTAGAAACTAACTGTGGACTAGAAAAAGTAATACATGAATATAACAGCTACCAAAAAAAAAAAAAAGAAAAATTAAATTACCAAATTAATATGGAACATTTCTTCAGGAAACAGCAAAAGTAATAAAGACATAACTTGACTTCAATCTGGTATTTTAAATTCTTATGTATTTGTTTTTTATTGCTTTTTGTTTGTTGCCTGAAGAAGGGTTTTCAGCCCGAAACGTTTCGTGTTTCGTTTATATATATATATATATATATATATATATATATATATATATATATATATTTTTTTTTTTTTTTTTTTTTTTTTTTTTTTTGAAGCTGTTATATACATGTTCGTTTATGACGTAATCTTGGATGAATGAATGCTTAAGGTTTCATCATAAATTACGAAATCTGAAAGATGGGGTGGATTTTGAATCATATATGTAACCCTTCGCCTCAAAACGATATTAAGTCGGGATGCTTATGATGTTGAAAATCGAATTTATAGCCAGAAATATCAGACTTGTGTTGAGTTTGTATGTTTTATTGAGGAGAATGGATATCATATTTTAGGGTGCGAATGCCAACAGTTTATATTTTTGACCAGTTTTAACATTAAATTAGGCTTTTAAGCATCTGGTTCTTTCCCGCATAATACCGTTTTGAGACGATGGGTCACATATTTGTATTATTTATATAACAGGC
>NC_088360.1:143905101-143907601 GCF_034508935.2 Berghia stephanieae | reverse complement strand
AATACAGTGAAATTTCGTTTTACCGGCCTTTTTTGTTTTGACCAATACACAATTTGTGGTATAGCGAGTATGTCGGTATCTTGAATTTGGTCAAGGTTGTATAGGATTTAACAAGTATTTGGAATCACTCTCTGAACTCTAATTAGAAATCATACTTTTAATAACTTGGTCTAAACAGATATTACACCCCCTCCCCAAAAACAAAAGAAAAGAAAAAAAAACCAACAAAAAAAAAAAACAAAAACAAAAACATGAAAGTGGTAAGTAACCAACAGATTTATTATTGTTTCATTGTGATCAAAAACAAGGAAGACAATTTTGGTGAGTACCATTCACTGGCGGTTTAATAAGTATTTATTTTCTATTATTTTTTATATAAAGCGTTCTCGCCATTGGGTTGGCGGATGGCGGATGGCGGGTGGCGGATGGCGGATGGCGGATGGCGGATGACGGATGGCGCTATAACAAGGATTTTGGCATTTTATATAGATAAGGGACAGCGTGGCTCAGTGGTACGGTCTTTGCTTCCTACCCGAAAGGTACCGAGTTCAATCACCCGCCGCTGTGTTGTGTGGTCTTGAGCAAGTCACCTCGCCCTAGCTCACTTTGCTGACGACTGGGTTATTCCAGTCTTCCCTTGGAAGAGACCCTAAAGACAAATTTCCCCTTGGGAATGAATAAAGGGAATTAAAAAAAAAATATTTATAAACGATCCGGTCCAAGCAAAAAGTTTAGCGGTAAGTGAGGTTGTCGGTATAACAGGGGGCGGTATAACGATGTTTGAGTGTATTTAACAAGGTGTTGGAAATTTTAATCAATGGATATTTATGACGAGTTTTCTGGCCAATTAATAAAAAATGTGTTGTTTTTGACAGAATGAGATGACAATCTGGCTGATTTCCCGGTCACGACATCAATCAACTCGCCCACGACTTTTGACTTACTTATAATATTATGTATGTTGATCTAGCAAAACCCGTCGGATGTCGGTGAAATTTGAATCAAATATTATTACAGTTTCAAATAGAGACATCATGTCTGTACAAAATGCAGTAGGAATTTTGTATCTATCTTAATTAAGTTATTTATATTTGAAGGGAGGAGGGTAAAAAGTCTTAAAAAAACGGAGAAAATCGCTTTAAAAGGCAAGACATACATTCATACATACCTATTTACTACATGGCAGAGATCAGAAAAGAAAAAAAAATTAAATCATTTAAAAGTCTTCAAATTTTAAGATTCTTTCATGGGAATGTAACTGGATGGATTATAAAACCGATGAAGAGAAAAAAAAACCAACTAAAATCATAGAGATTATAAAAACAAAAAAAAAATATTAGAGCTTTTATGTAGAGCAATATCCACTGAATGTGCTCAAAGCGCTTGACAAAGGGTCCCTGACCAACAGCAACACGTACCATGTAGAACGAGACATGACGCCTGTTAGGCGATATTACAAGTTTTTTTCCGATAGAGACAATGCTGTTGACGATCAGGTACTCATTTTTACACCTGAGTACGGTGAGAGAATGTGAGTAAAGAGTCTTTTCCAAGTTTTCAACTAAGCGCCAAGCGAGGCTCGAACCCACGACCTTCCGATCCGAAAGCGAGTGTCATACCACAAGACCACATAGTAGCCGCACGAACGATTTATCACCTTTAATCGCCCTTATCTCAAAACTATCTCGCGCGACATCGGACGGGTTTTGCCAGATCAGTCCATAATATAAGATTATGTCAACATTTTATAACCACTAAGGTAGGTGTCACTGTAAATATCACCAGCGATGGAAAATTGGAATTTAAATGATTTGTCAATTTAGACAGACTTAGCATACTTTAAATAGCACTTAGCATAATAATTACACTCATTACTCGTACAGTAGCGCTTCGTTATACCGTCTCAGTTTAAAATTCTCCCTTTCCTACATCCCAATTTTGCGTTGTTAATAGATGATAAAACAAAAACATTATTGTTGTTGTTTTATTATCTTAACAACGCCACTATCACACTGTCTCATTCGTCTGTAGTATTTCATTCATCCTGTTTTGTTCAGAAACGGCCATTTTATCTCTTTTCGTATATTAAATTGAAACTTACATTCAAATTTCACATTGTCATTTATTTCTTGGAGCTTCGAGCTGCACCATTTACATTATCCAAAGAAAGCAAAGACTTGCTAGAGCATTGTCCATTTCACGCTATAGAAAAAATTGTAATATCGCCTAACAGGCGTTATGTCCTGTCCTACATGTTAAATGTTGCTGTTGACCAGGAACCCCTTGTATTTTACGGATAAAGACAACGCTGTTAACGGCCAGGTACTCATTTTACACCTGAGTACGGTGAAAGAATGTGAGTAAAGAGCCTTTTCCAAGGACTCAACTATGCGCCCAGCGCGAGGCTCGAACCCAGGACCTTCCGATCCGAAAGCGAGTGTCCTACCACTAGACCACATAGCCACACTGCATTTGCCAAGGGGGAGAATAATGTGAAGAT
>NC_088360.1:143890101-143900101 GCF_034508935.2 Berghia stephanieae | reverse complement strand
ATGTTTATCAAGGACTCAACTATGCGCCGAGCGCGAGGCTCGAACCCAGACCTTCCGATCCGAAAGCGAGCGTCATACCACTAGACCACATAGCCGCACAACTTCACAGTCTAAGAGAGTCGGATCTATCCCGCGTGACTTTTTCAAAGTAAAAGTCATGCGGGATTGATCCGTATCTCTTAGCCTGTGAAGTTAGCGCTCTACCCAAATGAACATCGGGGAACCCCCAATTTGTAATTGTGCCGCAAAAAAAAAAAAATAAAAAAAATAATAATAATAAATTTTTTAAAAATAGATGGATCCTGTTATTATCAACTCAATACCATTCACGAATATACAGCTGATATTTATTATCATAAAACGAACACATTTTATTTTCATAAGTTAATGAAAGCTTCCGTATTGTGGCAACATTAAAGAGAAAAATTTGGCAAGAAAGTGGCACTGGTGCAAGTACAATCTGAAAATGTGTCTATGAAACAGTACCGGCAGCGTGTACTTATTTGCAGTCTGGTAACTCAAATTGTTATGGCTCCATTGTTGTAATGGATAATAAATGACCCATCGTCTCAAACGGTATTATGTCGGCATGAAACAATGAGACTGAAAGGTCAATTTTAGCTTAACTAACTGGTCAAGAAAACGAAATGTCGGTTTTCAACACTTTAAAATTCTATATTTTTTCTTCATAATCCATACATGGACAACACAAGGTCTGAGTTTTTGGTCACAGATTCTATTCTCAGTACTTTGTACATCCCGACTTAATTACCGTTTTGACGCGGCTGTCCAATAATATCAACCAAACGCAAAATATTGTCTAATACAATTATTTTAATCGGGTCCTTTACTGCGTTTGGCTACCAGACCGGTAATTATTATTAACGCGGTACCAGGCACAGCAGATGGTTTAATAAAACTAGATATCATTCCAAAAGATAATCAGCTTGCTTCGACTTATTGGAATCGAACCTCAGACATATGATCAAGAGGTTGGAATTTCGATCTGAGAGTCATAGACGACAAAGAGACACACACACACAAAAAGGACGTTATGACTCGCTTTTATAATTCTTAAAACTTGCTTGCCTTTTAATACTCTTGTTCTTTGTTTGTTTTAGGTTCAGCGACACTCGCGACACTTTAAGTCATACAGTGCCCACTTGTCTATATTTGTAAATGTTAACAATAGTAAGGATTTGATGATTACAATGTCTCTTCCTCGAGTATTGAGGACACTTCAGAGAATATTACATTTACTTTATCTGCTTTATCTGTTAACTTATCTCTCATTTCCTTCTTCAATGCGAGCCCTCGTCCCTTAAAACACTCAATATCAAAGGACCAGTGACAAGAGCCCTATTCCGAATACTTTTTACAAGTTTATGAATATTTTATTATCACTCAGAGATAAGGTATAAAATGGATAAGGGGGGAATTTAAAGGCATTTAAAGATAGAGTTATCGGTGGGGTATAACCAGGATAAGCGTGAAAGGAATAGAAATGAAAGGGAAGAAATGTAAATATGAGGCAAATAGGAGAGAGAGAGAGAGAGAAGAGAGAGAGAGAGAGAGAGAGAGAGAGAGAGAAAAGGAGAGAGACATAGATGGATAGATAGATAGATAGATAGATAATGGATAGATAGATGATAGAGAGAGAGAGATAGAGAGAGAGATAGAGAGATAGATAGCAGATGGTATAGGATAGATTATAGATAGATAGATGGATGGATGGATATTATATATAATATATATATATATATATTATATATATATATATATATATATATATAGATATAATTATACATCAAATGTATTATATTAGAATGCTTGTTGTTTGGGTTTTTACTCATGGAATGAATGCGCATGACCAGAATGTGAAATGCCATCTGACATATTATGCTAAATCAAATTTCCATACATAAAAGGATCAATAAAGTAATATATCATGTCTTATCTCACAACAGATTCAAAGCTGATGGTTACAGGAACCTATTTTACCTCTGAGTATGGTTGTAGGTAAAGATCTCTTTCTACAAACTTTACTTTGTGCTGCCGACAGCGGGATCCAAACCTACAACCTACAGGTCGCAATTCGAGTGCCTTCCACTATTAATACATGTCGATGGCCCGTTGATGTAACTCTGAGTAGTACCTTTTGCAAAGACATAACAAAGTGGTCTTGTGGTATGACACTCGCTTTCCGATCGGAAGGTCATGGGTTCGAGCCTCGCGCTCGGCGCATAGTTGAGTCCTCTTTACTCACTTTCTCTCACCGACTCAGGTGTAAAATGAGTACCTGCCGTTAACAGCGATTTCTTTGTCCGAAAAATTGTAATATCGCCTAACAGGCGGCATGTCCTGTCCTACATGTTAATGTTGCTGTTGACAGGGACCCCTTGTAAAGCGCTTTGGGGCACATTTAAAATGGGTATCGCGCTATATAAACCCCAATTTTATTTTTTTTTTTTTTAAATTTTAAATTCAGAGGTTAATCAACGGTGTTATGTAGCCTACCAAGAATCTAAATATACTCTGTCTGGTCCAGCTTAACAGTTAAACCCTTTTGGGTTTAACCCCCCTCAGTGATGGCGCCCTGACCAATAAAAAAACCCTTTTCTTACATGTGAAATAAGACCTAGCTAAACCCAAAAGATAATAAATAGGATTGCCAAAAAGAGAGAAAAGCCTGTTTTCTAAATAATATAACTAGGACAATTGTACCCGAATTTCTCCAAACAAATTCCCAAAAGATCCCAAGGATAAAAAAATACAGATTAATATCCAAACCAATATAAAATTTTTGATGTTTAAATCAACATTGAATTCGAATGAAATTCCAAATTTATCTTGCGTTATACAATTATACTTTTTTTTTTTCAATTTAAGCACCAAAAAAGAAAAAAAAAGCCCTTTTTATATTGTTATTGCTTATTATAATTTTTTAAAACTCCTCTTTTCTTTAAAAATCTAGAATACAAACACCCTGAATAATAGAGTGATTTAAATGGGGGGTTACACGCTTTGAAATCCCGCAAGGAGATCCGTTTCGCTCGATTCAAACAAAGAATTAGGCCCTTCTTATTATTCAATGTTTCCTAACTTAACAAAAAAAAAATACATCCATTATTTGAAAAGGGAGTAATCCGCCAGTGTCAGTTGATTAAAACTTATCCCAACATCCTAGCGTGAATCCGGAGAAAACAAGCCCATTTTTCTTACACCTCATCAAAAATTTCCGTTTTGTATCTCATGAAATAATCCAATTCTTTTCAATTTATTTTCTATCCGCCCTTCATCACATGATAATTCTGTAATAATCCTTGTGGTTGAGTCTAATAATTTTTCTTGATACGTTATAAATTTTTAATCTGCAGGACAACAACTAAACAATAATGGTTTTCGTTTTTTTAACACCCTATAATTATGATTCTTTTAAGAATAATGGAAGATTTATTTCTAGTATGTTTTTTTAAAATCATCTATCACATTTGAAATTAATTTTATCAATTTCTCTGATTTGCCTAATATTAATGAGGATAGTTTACTTTCCCAAATTTTCCTTTTCTCCTCTCCTCCTTTCCTCCCCCCCCCCCCCTTTCTCTCTCTCCCCTCTCTCTCCCCTCTCTCTCTCTCTCTCTCCTCGCTGTCTCTCTCTCTCTCTCTCTCTCTCTCTGCTCCTCTCCTCTCTCTCTCTCTCTCTCTTTCTCTCTCTCTCGTCCATTTTCTCTTCCATCTCTTATCCCTTCTTCTTCTTTCTTTTTCTTCTTCTTCTTCTTCTTCTTCCTTTTTTCTTTTCTTTTTCTTTCTTCTTTTCTTCTTTTTCTCTCCTACACTACACTACCCTACTACTACTACTATACTACTCCCTACTATTTTAAACTATTTTTAACTACTACTACTACTACTACTACTACTACTTTTCCACCACTACTACTACCTACGACGACGACTACTACTACTACTTTACTACTACTACTACTACTCTACCACCACTACTACTACTACAACTACTACTACTACTACTACTACTACTACTAACTACAACTACTACTATTTACTACTACTACTACTATACACAACTTTTTCTCTTCAGGGTGTCCCACTATTCAAGCACTATCAACCAAAAAAAAAAACTAAAGGGCATGGAGTGTCGGGGAGTTTAAAACCCGGGATCCAACTGATGTGACAGCCACACACCACCAAACACCGGCTATTTTAAATTCTTTATTTCCCCCTGACACCGACTTGTCTGTTCCCTTTCTTTTTATTCTCATCATTATTGATAAATAATGCTCGCTCCACCTTCAGTGTTTTTAAACTGTAACACATTCATGCTTTCTACCACGTTGACAAATTCCACTATATTTGGATTGTCATGATTTAAAATATGTCTATCGATGTATTTATATCCTTTTAAATTTCCATAGATTATCCCGTCATCATCTCCATAGATTAAAACACGATTTACATTTGACCAGTTTAAAAATTTTAATTCGGCTTTAAACATCGTTTTGATCCGACATAATACCGTTTGAGACGATGTCACATATTAAAAAAAAAAAAAAAATGTCCCACCCCCGATTGATCTTGACTTAAATTTAAAACATTATCTGTATCTTAAACAAATTCCAACCACAAATAGATTGTCAGATTTGTATATATTGATCTATTTTTATGTTATATTGCTTAAAATTATTCTGACATCATAAAACACGAAATTTATGTAAAAAAAAAATAATAATAAAATAATAATAATAAAAATAATAATAATATAATATTAATAATAATAATATTAATAATAAGATAATAATAATAATAATAATAATAATAAGCTACAAAATAATAATAATAAATAAAATAATATGATTATAATTAATAATAATAATAATAATAATAATAAAATAATAATAATAATTTATAATGATAAAATAATAATAATAATAATATAAAAATAATAATAATAATAATAATATAATAATAATAATAATAATATTAATAATATAATAAGAATAATCATAATAATAATAATCATATAATAATAATAATAATAATAATAAAATTAGTAAAATAATAATAATAATGATGATGAAAATAATAAAATAAATAATAATAATCAAAATAAAATAATAATAATAATAATAATAATAATAATAAATAATAATAATAATAATAAGATAATAATAATAAAGATAATAAAATAATAATAATAATAATGATGTGATAAAATAAATAATAATAATAATAATAATAATAATAATAATAATACTAATAATAATGATAATGATAATAATAATTATAATAATAATAATAATAATAATATAAAATAATAATAATAATAATAATATTAAAATAATAATAATAATAATATACTTTATTCATCCAAAAAAAAATGGAAATTCGTTTACAACGATATGCATGGAAATGTAATAAACACAAAGTTTAGAATATAGCGACAATGTATATATATATATATATATGATAATATATATATATAAATATAAATATATATTATATATATATATATATATATATATGTATATATATATATATATATATATATATATATGCAAGATGCACAAAATGTAGAAATTGACAACCAAGAACCAATACAACACTTTATATAGTAATTTTGATAAATTGAGACAGCCTACCTCTCTTGTTGTCCGAACTTTTAGATGCCGGTCGATTTCTATCAAATATACCTCCGATCACATGGCAATCCGTAACCACGCAGCCACTTCGCCCATTAAAAAAAACCACATATCCGCATATTTATTTAATTCCCTCAATTACAAAAAAATCAAAACATAACAAATTGCCTATTTCCTCCAGCCTTTGAGAATTCGGCGCATCTTTTATGGAAATTCTAATAGTTTTTTAAAAGAGTGTGTTAGTTTTGTGGGGTAATAAATTTGTGTTGTGTTGTTGGAAAGAATTTGTGTGTGTTGTTTGTTGTGTGTGTGAGGGGAGGGGAGGGTCGAAAGGGAAAGTATGATAATACCCAATTATGAAGCCATGTGAAAATATACTTAAAAAGACTATCATTTAGAAGCTAACCCGATTGAGAAAAAACCAAAACTAAAAACAAAACACTTTTAAAAATCATTTTTGGCCAAAAAACTGGTTCTTCAATATCTATCAATTAAAATGACCCTCATCGTTTAAAAAAACTATCAACCAGCTGAGAACTGAAAGATAGACTTAAAGAAATTCAATGTTGAAGTTTTAGACGTGAATGATCCTAATTAAATCAAATCAATATTTGAAGGACTATTTATCTGCCAAATGTTTGAAATGTCTTTTTTTACATTCTCAAGTTAGGCTTTATTATAGTTTTTTATCATCATTATTCTAAAATAGCATAAATGGTGTGATTTATGTTCTTTTTCTATCTGTTCTGGCGTATTCCAATCAATAAAAGTTTTTGACATAAGACGATCGAAAGTTGACAGTAGAAATAATCTCCCAATTAATCATGTAGATAAATTATTTTTTGAGTTCATAGTGTAAAGTTAATCTGTAAACTGATTTTTATTCCGACTGTTCCAGTTCGGTAATTGATATAATAAAATAAATAATAAAATAATAATATTAAAATAATAAATAATAAATAATGATAAGAAAATGATAATGATAATAAGATGATGATGCTGATGATAATAATAAATAAATAATAAATAAATATAAATAATAATAAAATAAATAATAATAATAATAATAATATTGTATAATGAATGAATATAATGATGATGGATATAAAATGATAATAATATATATTAATAATAATAATAATAATAAAATATAATAATAATAATAATAATAATAATAATACATAATAAAAGGTGTAAACTCAGGTGTAATATGAGTACCTAACCGTTAACAGCGTTTCTCTGGTCCAAAAAAAAATTGTAATATCGCCTAACAGCGGTTCATGTCCCTCCTACATGTTAAATGTTGCTTGGCCCATCAAGACCCCTTGTATAAAGCGCTTTGAGCAAAATATGGAAGTTAGTGGAGTTCTCTAAATAAAAGCTCAATTAAAAAAAAATATATATTTACCTTCACAAAAATGATCTCCACTTTGTACATTGTATTGCATCCAATTCCCCCCGCCAGCCCTCCCCCTCCCCCCCCCGCCCCCCCCACCGCTCCCCACTTTCATAATTGAATTCGCTGACAAAACCCATTTGGTTCAATCTAGGCAGGATTTATTATTTTATATATATATCAATTAAAAATAGCCCTCTATCAACTTGTTAAAATAAAGGCTCAAACTGAGAAAGTTAAAGAAGTCCTCAGATTTCCAAAACCATTTTGACAAATTGAGAAGACATTTTGATTAATCAATATTTGTTAAAGCATAGGTTTTCTGGCCAAATCAAAAAAAGCTTTAAGTCGGATTGCTGTATTTCCAGATGACCCTATGCACAAATGTGTATTAACAGTGAACAAAAACGCTATTTTATTTCCCAAATAAAGAAAAAACACGAGAAAATATCACCCAAATTCCTTTAAAGCAAACATACTGCATTTCTGAGAGTCATTTATTTTGTTGTGTGTCTCGTTATTCGCAATTCTTTTTTTTTTAAATCGCCAAAGGGAAGTAATTCATTAAATTGAAAAAGGCAAGCTTCATCCGGAGGCGCTGTAAATTACAACAGTTTTAGGACATCGATTTTCTAAAATAGATTTGTTTTCTATCACGATCCGTGTTGTTTAACACGTAACATATTTTAGGTTTACTGTACTGTAATTGTCAGCTGATTGGTCCATCATTCCTGTCTTATATCATTATTGATTGTTTTTACTGTATAATAAAAAAAAAGATATTTGTTTTGAAAAAAAAATTATAATAATAATAACAATAAAATAATAATAAATAATAAAAATATAATAATAATATAATAATAATAATAATAATAATAATATATATATGATAATAATAATAATGAATAAATATTAATAATAAAAATAGAATAATAAAAAAATAATAATAATACTAATAATAATAAGAATTAATAATAATAATAATAATAATAATAATAAGAATAATAATCATAATAATAATAATAATAATATGAATGATAATTATGATGATGACAAGAAGAAGAAGAAGAAAAGAAAGAAAAAGAAGAAAAGAAAAGAAGAAGAAGAAGGAATGATTCATTGATTAAGAAAGATGAATGAATGAATGAATGAAAAAGAAGAGGAGGGGAAAAGAAATGAAGAAAAGAAATACGAACGAACGAGACAATGAAGCTTAATAAAAATGAAAATAAAATAAATGATGATAATGAAAATAGAAAGATAACCACATAAACAGATAAGTCTAATACATTTATTCTATTATGGAACACGCAAGATAGTGAGAAATAATACAATTATTTGTTCCAAACCAGTTGCGTTCCCCTCAAAAGCTGTCATTTTCGAGTTGTCACATATTTCTTCTACATATTTATTTTATTCCTTAAGGATACAAATAGTAAGGGGCAAGGAATTTGATTTCGTGATTCCTCCCCTCGTGAAAGACGAGAGAAGAAAAGAATTTTCGAGAAAACCTTTTGTAAAGATCAAACGAAGTGCCTCTTTAAGAACCTAAGACCCTTACAAAAATAATAAAACATCCCATCCACTCCACCCCACCACCCCCACCTTCCTTAACAAAAATTAATAACAACAAAAACCAAACAAGCAACATAAAAACTTAAACCAACAAAAAACCCAACAAAAAACAACCAAAAAACCCCATTGAAAACAGAACGGACAAATACAACTAGAAAAACAGAGTGAAAGAACACACTCAAGAAAAAACGGGAAAGCTCCAGGTTATGAAAGTTTTTGATGAAAATAAGTCTTTGTAATCGATCATAATAATAATAATAATAATAATGAAAATAATAAATAAATAATAATAATAATAATAATAATAACGTTATAATAATAAGAATAATAATAATATAATAATAATAATTAAAATAATACTAATAATAATAATATAAACTAATAATAAAATAATAATATAATAATAATAATAATAATAAAAAAAATTTAAAAAAAAAAAAATATACTTTTTTTGATAAAAACCAAAAATGAAAGTCCCCTAAAGCCTTTTGTTAAAAGTATTTTTCCATCCCCCGTTTTTTGAGTATTTTCCCCTGAACGTTTTCCCCATTATAAAAGTTTTTTTATTACACGAGTTTTTTTGTGTTTTGGTTTTCCCCCAAAACTTTTCCCTGACAATTTTTGACTTTTCCCCAAGGGGGCCCAAACGCAAAAATATCTATACGGCCATTAAAACCCGAAAATACCCTATTCCCTTTTTAAAAAAATCCCCAGACTATAGATAGTAAACGTGGGAAAAAACCCTAACAGTGCCATCCCCCGGGGGGGTAAAGGGCCAAAAACAAAAACGTGTGTTTAAACCTGAAAATTTTTTTGTGTGGTTGATACAGTTTAGTGAGAAAAACTCAAAACGCGGGGGGCAAAAATTAAAAATAACAAAGGTTGAACGTCTTTTTTATTTAAAAAAAAATTTAAAGACTAGAACAACAACAAAACCCCACACACACTTTCTGGGTGGACCCGACCCCCCCCCCAAACGGGCAGGGGGGACATTTCTGGTCCCTTCCCCTTTCCCCCCCTTTTGTTTTCCCCAAAAGCTTTTTTGTCTTTGCTTGAAAGGGGGGCTTGGTTTTGTCCGGCCCTGGTTTTGGGGTCTTGGCTGGGGGGGGAAAAGTCAAATTCCAAATTATTGTTTTTTAGATATTTTTTTCCCCTTTTTTTTTTTTTTTTTTAAAACCTCTTTGTTATTTTTTATATTTTTTTTTTTTTTTTGTGTATTAAAAATTTAAAAATTTAAGTTATTTCCCCTTTTTTTTGGGTTTTTGGGGCTTTTTTCCGATGAGACTTTAGGGGATCTCAAAAAACATTGGGGTTTTGCTCTTGGGGAAAAAACATCTGTTCCCAAAATTTTTTCCCCCGTTCCCCTTTGGGCTTA
>NC_088360.1:143883466-143885966 GCF_034508935.2 Berghia stephanieae | reverse complement strand
TGTAATGGATAATAAATGACCCATCGTCTCAAAACGGTATTATGTCGGCATGAACATGAGACTGAAAGGTCAATTTTAAGCTTAACTAACTGGTCAAGAAAACGAAATGTCGGTTTTCAACACTTTAAAATTCTATATTTTTTCTTCAATAATCCATACATGGACTCAACACAAGTCTGATGTTTTTGGTCACAGATTCTATTCTCAGTACTTTGATCATCCCGACTTAATACCGTTTTGACGCGGCTGGTCACAAATAATATCAAACCAACGCAAAATATTGTCTAATACAATTATGTTTAATCGGGTCCTTTACTGCGTTTGGCTACCAGACCTGGTATTATATTAACGTCGGTACCAGGCACAGCAGATGGTTTAATAAAACTAGATATCATTCCAAAAGATAATCAGCTTGCTTCGACTTATTGGAATCGAACCTCAGACATACTGATCAAGAGGTTGGAATTTCGATCTGAGAGTCATAGACGACAAAGAGACACACACACACAAAAAGACGTTATGACTCGCTTTTATAATTCTTAAAACTTGCTTGCCTTTTAATAACTCTTGTTCATTTGTTTGTTTTAGGTTCAGCGACACTCGCGACACTTTAAGGTCATACCAGTGCCCACTTGTCTATATTTGTAGAATGTTAACAATAGTATAGGATTTGATGATTAACAATGTCTCTTCCTCGAGTATTGAGGACACTTCAGAGAATATTTACATTTACTTTATCTGCTTTATCTGTTAACTTTATCTCTCATTTCCTTCTTCAATGCGAGCCCTCGTCCCTTAAAACACTCAATATCAAAGGACCAGTGACAAGAGCCCTATTCCGAATACTTTTTACAAGTTTATGAATATTTTATTATCACTCTAGAGATAAGGTATAAAATGGATAAGGGGGGAATTTAAAAGGCATTTAAAGATAGAGTTATCGGTGGGGTATAACAGGATAAGCGTGAAAGGAATAGAAATGGAAAGGGAAGAAATGTAAATATGAGGCAAATAGGGAGAGAGAGAGAGAGAGAGAGAGAGAGAGAGAGAGAGAGAGAGAGAGAGAGAGAAAAGGAGAGAGACATAGATGGATAGATAGATAGATAGATAGATAGATGGATAGATAGATGGATAGAGAGAGAGAGATAGAGAGAGAGATAGAGAGATAGATAGGCAGATGGTATAGGGATAGATAGATAGATAGATCGATGGATGGATGGATATATATATATATATATATATATATATATATATATATATATATATATATATATATATATATATATATACATTCAAATGTATTATATTAGAATGCTTGTTGTTTGGGTTTTTACTCATGGAATGAATGCGCATGACCAGAATGTGGAAATGCCATCTGACATATTATGCTAAATCATAATTTCCATACATAAAGGATCAATAAAGTATATATCATGTCTTATCTCACAACAGATTCAAAGCTGATGGCTACAGGAACCTATTTTACCTCTGAGTATGGTTGTAGGTAAAGATCTCTTTCTACAAACTTTACTTTGTGCTGCCGACAGCGGGATCCAAACCTACAACCTACAGGTCGCAATTCGAGTGCCATTCCACTATTAATACATGTCGATGGCCCGTTGATGTAACTTCTGAAGTAGCCTTTTGCAAAGACATAACTATGTGGTCTTGTGGTATGACACTCGCTTTCGGATCGGAAGGTCCTGGGTTCGAGCCTCGCGCTCGGCGCATAGTTGAGTCCTCTTTACTCACTTTCTCTCACCGTACTCAGGTGTAAAATGAGTACCTGGCCGTTAACAGCGATTTCTTTGTCCGAAAAATTGTAATATCGCCTAACAGGCGGCATGTCCTGTCCTACATGTTAAATGTTGCTGTTGACCAGGGACCCCTTGTAAAGCGCTTTGAGCACATTTAGTGGATATCGCGCTATATAAAGCTCAATTTATTTTATTATTTATTATAACTTCAGAGGTTAGATCAACGGTGTGTATGTATGGCCTAGCCAGAGAATCTATAATATACCTCTGTCTGGTCCAGCTTAACAGTTAAACCTTTGGTTCAACCCCACCTCAGTGATGGCGCGTGACCAATAAAAACCATTTTCTGACATGTGAAATAAGACCTAGCTACCAAATGATAATATATAGGATTGCCAGAAAAGAGAGAAAGCCTGTTCTCTATAATAATATAACTAGGACAGATTGTATCAGAATTTCTCCAAACAAATTCCAATAGATCCCAAGGATAAAAAAATACAGATTAATATCCAAAACAAATATATTATTTTTGATGTTTAAATCAACATTGAATTCGAATGAAATTCCAAATTTAGTCTTGCGTTATACAATTATACTTTTTTTTTTTCAATTCAAGCACCACAAAAAGAAAGAAAAAAGCCCGTTTATATTGTTATTGCTGTTATTATAATATTTTAAACTTCCTCTAATTCTTTACAAATCTAGAATACAAAAACACCCTGAATAATAGAGTGATTTAAATG
>NC_088360.1:143868466-143878466 GCF_034508935.2 Berghia stephanieae | reverse complement strand
CGGCCAAAGGGAAGTAATTCATGTATTGAAAAAGGCAAGCTTATCCGGAGGCGCTGTAATTTACTACAGTTTTAGACATCGATTTTCTAAAATAGGATTTGTTTTCTATCACGATCCGTGTGTTTAATCACTGTAACATATTGTAGGGTTTACTGTAATTGTCAGCTGATAGGTCCATCTTTCTGTCTTATATCATTATTATTGTTTATCCAGTGATAATAAAAAAAAAGATATTTGTTTTGAAAAAAAAGATTATAATAATAATAACAATAATAATAATAATAATAATAATAATAATAATAATAATAATAATAATAATAATAATAATAATAATAATAATAATAATGATAATAATAATAATAATAATAATAATAATAATAATAATAATAATAATAATAATAATAATAATAATAATAATAATAATAATAATAATAATAATAATAATAATAATAATAATAATAATAATAATAATAATAATAATAATAATATGATGATAATTATGATGATGACGAAGAAGAAGAAGAAGAAGAAGAAGAAGAAGAAGAAGAAGAAGAAGAAGAAGAAGAAGAAGATGATGAATGAATGAATGAATGAATGAAAGAATGAATGAATGAATGAATGAAGGGAAGGAGGAAGAGGAGGGGGAAAAGAAGATGAAGGAAAAGAATACGACGACGAAGACAATGAAGATTAATAAAATGAGAAATAAAAATAAATGATGAGAATGAAAATAGATAGATAAACACATAAACAGATAAGTCTACAACATTTATTCTATTAATGGAACCCCAAGATAGTGTGAAATAATACAATTATTTTGTTCCAAAACCAGTTTGTCGTTCCCCGTCAAAAGCTGTCATTTTCGAGTTGTCACGATATTTCTTTACAAATGTTATTTTATTCCCTGTAAGGAGACAGAGAGATTGTAAGGGCAAGGATGATTTGATTTCGTGATTCCTCGGGGTGAAAGACGAGAGGAAGGAAAATGAGATTTCGAGAAACCTTTTGTAAAGATCAACGAAGTGCCTCTTTAAGAACCTAAGACCCTTTACAAAAATAATAACACTTCCAATCCACTCCACCCCACCCCACCTCCTTAAAAAAAATTAACAAACAAAAACCAACAAAGCAACATAAAAACTTACCAAAAAAAAACCCAACAAAAACAACCAAAAAAACCCATTGAAAACAACGACAATTACAACGAGAAAAACAGAGTGTAAGGAACACCAAGGAAAAAACGGGAAGCTCCAGGTTTGAAAGTTTTTGATGAAATGAAGGTCTTTGTAATCGATCAATAATAATAATAATAATAATAATGATAATAATAATAATAATAATAATAATAATAATAATAATAAATAATAATAATAATAATAATAGTAATAATAATAATAATAATAATAATAATAATAATAATAATAATAATAATAATAATAATAATAATAATAATAATAATAATAATAATAAAAAAATTAAAAAAAATAATAGTATACTTTTATAGATAGAACCAAGATGACGTCACTCAAGCCTTTGTTATTGTATTTTTCCATCCGCGTTTGTGAGTGATTCTCACTGAACTGTATTACCCCGATTATAAAAGTTCATGATTACACAGAGTTTTGTGTGTTGGTCCGTTATACTTCCGGATGACAATGTTATGAGCTTCTCAGCCAAGCGCATACTATCTATAGCGGCCATTAATCCACTGAAAAGTACCCTATTGCGTTTTACAATCACTCAGACTATAGATAGTATGCGTGGCTAAGAAGCTCATAACAGTGCCATCCGGAGGTATAACGGACCAATACACAAAACTGTGTGTAACCATGAACTTTTATAGTGTGGTTGATACAGTTTAGTGAGAAGTACTCACAAACGCGGATGGCAAAATACAATAACAAAGGCTTGAGTGACGTCATCTTTATTCTATCTATATTATAGACTAGCATACACACTAACACGCCCACACACACTTACTGGGTGGGGATCCTGACCTCCCATAGCGGGCAGGGAGGTACATACTGTGTCTTCTATCCCCTTATATCTGTTTTCCAACATGCTTTCTGTCTTCGTCTTGGAATGAGGTTACTTGGTTTTGTCCTGGCCCTGGTTGGAGTCTTGGCTGGGAGGGAAACAGTCAAATGCATAGTTATTGTTTTGGGAGATATTTTTTTCCTTGTAAATCATCTCTTTGTTATGTATTATTATATTTGTTTTTTTTTAGTGTATAATGTAAACATTTAAGTTTATTCCTCTCTTTTGGATTTTGTGCTTGTGTCCGGATGAGACTTATAGGTGATCTCAAAGTACATTGGTGGTATGCTCTTGGAATCTACATCTGATCCCTATTTGTTCCCAGTTCCCCTTTGTCTTACCTTTTCTCGGGTGCTTTAATTGTAATTCTAGAACTTTTTGCTATCATTTTCTTCCTTTTTACTGGCGCTGGTATAACCTAAATGCGTTGCAAGCGCCGTAAAACCCTTAAAAAAAAACAAAAAAACAATACACACATATACATACACCCTTCCACTCAAGCACACATACGGAAACTTCTCCGAATATACATACGCAAACTCTTAACATACACAATACTATACCATACTATCAATAGGGAATGAGATTAGCGGAAGAGTAGCGTCCCTTGATTGGACGTCACCTTACTGAGAGAACGTTAAATTGGTTTTGCGCACGCGCCTCTCTCGTCCTCGCTTTCGGTGAAGTGTCTCATGCTGCACTACCAACATAACGTTCTCTCTCTAATAACTTTTCCGCTCGTGACTTCCATTCAAGGGACGCTACTCTTCCGCTTATCTCATTCCCATTTGTCAAACTATGCTCTTCTAAACAATTCGGTTAATTAAAACCGTAACAATGTTGTCTGTAGTGGAAAATAATGTAATTGTACCTTGCCAGTGTTACAATATGTCTTTTCCTAAGATTGAAACATTACTAGTGGGTTGGCACTGTCGGTTTCACGTTGACTGGCAGGCACCCTTGCTAAGGCATTCGAACTCACCAAGTTGTGTAAAAGCTCGCGGCTTAGCCTAGATAACAACGACGAAAGAGTTCAATTTGCACTGATTTGTTTACATCATCTATAGATAATGTCTATAGATAGTATGCAGATGACGTCACTCATGTCTTTGTTATTGTTTTTTTTTTTGCCATCCGCGTTTATGAGTAATGCTCACTGAAAAGTATTAACCCGACTATAACGTTCATGGATACACACAGTTTTGTGTGTTGTTCCGTTATACTTCCGGATGGCAATGTTATGAGCTTCTTCGCCTCATACCATTGCCATCCGGAACTATAACGGACCAACACACAAAACTAGGTGTATCCATGAACGATTATAGTCGGGTTAATACAGTTCAGTGAGCATTACTCATAAACGCGGCCGCGGATGGCAAAAAACAATAACAAAGACCTGAGTGACGTCATCTTCGAACTATCTATATCAACTGGGACAACCAAACAACATTGCCCGAATTGTTACAAATCAGAAAGTCATATGCTCAAAAAATCTGCCAAAACACATTTTAAAAAATAATTTTGGCAGGAAACACTTCTACAATCCATTGATCAAGATGAACTTCAACTTGGCCAAAACAAACAAACAAAACAAAACAAAATCTTTCAACCATGAAACTTCACACAAATGTTACATTCAAAATCTTCTAACAAGCTAAAGGTATTTTTAATCGGCTGATATATGAAGTAAATGTTTTCTGGCCAATTTTTAAAAAAATGTATTTTTTCAGAGTATGGCAGAAAAAGATGAAATTGGCCGACTTGTTAGAAAACAGAAAGACAGACGATAAACTGTATCTGAGAGGGAAATCTTGAATGATACATCTACATCGAACTTGTCAAATTCCTCACTCTTCATTCAAGACGACAACCCATCATTTCAATCATATTATTTTGGCGTTTGCTGTGATTCTTAATGGAACCGTTCAAGTGTTATTACATTGAATTGCCAAATATTATGAATTTATCTGCCAAAACACTTTTATTTATTTTGGCCAGATTGATACAAATCACCCACAACTTGTAACAAAGAACTTTAAACCTAAACTCTTGAAAGAAATATCGGTTTGAAGTATTTATTTTTAAAGTAAGGAGTCATTTTGATAGATCGATACTTGTCATTTTTGACATATCGATTATGAGAGCAAAAAGGTAAAAATTCGATTTGTCTTAGCTTGATACCGAAGAAATGTATTCTTGTTAGAAAGAATGTATGATTAACCGAGATATTACACAAATAGCTAGTGTATTATTACCACTAAATTTGAATTCCTGTTTGTATTCGGAGTAAACGGAAAACGAATACTTTGAAATATTGGCGAGCAAGTCAACCTGTCGTTTTGTGATAAAAGTAAGTGTTGTGAAAACTGTTCACTATACTCTTCAACAGTCTTAACGTCACTTCCTGCCTAATGACGCATGGTAACTTAGTAACACTGGCTCTAAACTATCGGAACAATGAATGACGGACGCCCGTATGAAATATTTCTCCGGCGAGCATAAAAGCGTATCCAGAGCAAAAAAAAAAACCACATAAATTTGATCATGTTTTGACTTTTACAGATTGACAATATGAAAAGTTCTAGCCAGCATGAAGAATAAAAAGAAATGATTTTTTTTTGTTTAGAACCAAGATGGCCGCCGTTGCCGGGCGGCGTGACATCAGACTACTGAATCCAATCTTGGCGAGCAAGTCAATCTGTCGTTTTGTGATAAAAGTAAATATTGTGAAATCTGTTCACTATTATAGTCACCGCAGTGTGTATCAGGGTCAAATGTGCATGACTAGAGTGTGTAGTTGGTAAGAGAGAGAGAGAGAGAGAGAGAGAGAGAGAGAGAGAGAGAGAGAGAGTGTGTGTGGTCAATTAGTAAGAGAGAATGAAGATAACGTAATGTTATGTACTATGAAGACTTGAGGAAGCAAAACGTTTTATTTAAATTAAAGTTCTTTATTGTTGGAAGATCGAGATTAGTGTAATAAGATTCAATAGTCTGATGTCACGTCCGCACAGCAACGAAAAGCTTGGTTCTAAGCAAAGAAAATCGGTACTTTTTATTCTTCATGCCGGCTAAAACTTTTTCACATGTCATTTTATCTGAATGCTCGTCGGAGAATTATTTCATAAGGTCGTACGCCACTGTACCGATAGTTTAGAACCAATTACTAAATTACTATGCGTCATTACGAGGGAAGTAACGTCACGAATGTTGAAGCCTATTCAGAAAAGTGAGTGGAGCAGGCACTTATGTTGGTAATGACAAGAGATGAAGTGAGTGGGAAAGTGCAAGAAGACAGTAGAGAATAAAAATGTTTCGCTGTGGATAGCTCATACGGTGGAGTTACGCTCTCACCGGCCAGGCGGAGTTGTCATACCAGTAAGGTCGCGGGTTCAAACCCCCATCACCGCCGCGAAAGTTTTTTTATTCTCTATTGTCTTCTGGCACTGGCCTATTATTCCCAATCTACAACGGTAAATATTCTATTGACATTTCATTGTGTGCGAATTAACAATAAATGGAAATTTGCTAGAAGTACAATATAAAAGAATATAAAATTATTTGTTCAAGGAATCGTGTGGTTTTTTTTTTACTGATCATGAATAAAACCAAATTTACCAAAGGAGATGTAGAACAGATTGGTTTCTTTCAACAACTCCATCTTGCTTCCTCTGATGTCATAACATCATTTCCTTCGTGAGGTCATCATAGCCGTAATAAGAAAAGGCGTATTACAAACATGGAAATGAGGGTTGAGAGTAGACGTGTTAAGAAATTCTATCAAATAGATCTTTTATTTTCATTTGAAATTTGAAGTTAAAGTCGATAGCTAGGCTGCTAAATGTCAAGTATCAGAGCTACACAATTGTCACTATGCATGCATTAGCCGAATTAATATATATATATATATATATATATATATATATATATATATATATATATATGTATATACATATATAGTGTGCGCTTGGATAAAAAGCTCACAACATTGTCATCCGTAAGTATGACGGACCAACACACAATACTAAGTGTAACCTTAAACGTTTATAGTCTGGTGAATAAATCTCTCTCGAGTTCATAAACATGGAAAATCGAACAATTTTGCTCGATTTTCAATGACGGTGAACTCGAAAGAGTTTTAATACAGTTTAGTGAGAATTACTGAAAAACGCCGAAGGCAAAGAAAAACAAAACAGTAACAAATGCCGTAATGACGTCAACTTCAATATATCTATATATTTAAAACTGTGGATTCAATAATCAAGAATTCGATTGAATTGATTGGCTGAATACGTGGACATCATAGGTCAAGCTGTGGTGGACAATATTGCAAGATGGATCTCTCTCTCTCTCTCTCTCTCTCTCTCTCTCTATATATATATATATATATATATATATATATATATATATATATTCTCTCTCTCTCCTTACTTTCTGTCCCTGTCTCTCCCTCTCCATCTCTTTGTCTTGCGGACTCACTCACTCTCTCTCTCTCTCCCTCTCTTTCTCTCTCTCTCTCTCTCTCTCTCTTTCTCTCTCTCTCTATCTCTCTCTATCTATCTATCTATCTAACACACACATACATAGACATAAACACACACACACACACACACACACACACATATATATATATATATATATATATATATATATATATATATATATATATATATTCCTTTATTCATCTCTGATGGTTGATATTTTGTCCCGTTGTTTCCAAATGCTTCAACTGGTATGCCATTGTTATGTCCTCTTTTGTTGCTGTCTGCTCGTCTGTGTTGATAGATTTCCACAATGTGATGTGATATGATACCATTTTATATGTGACCCATCGTCTCAAAACCGTATTATGTCGGAACGCACCAGATGCTTAAAGGCCGAATTAAATGTTAAACTTGTAAAAAATATAAATTGTTGACATTATCACCCTAAAAAATGATATCCATTCTCCTCAATAAAACATACAATTTCAACACAAGTCTGATATTTCTGGCTATAAATTCAATTTTCAACATCTTAACCAACCCGACTTAATACCGTTTTGAGGCGAAGAGTCACATATTATCTATTCAATCTACCTTAAGAGATCCTGATAGCTCAATTGGTAGAGCGATCTTTTCACAAGCAAATGGACAGAAATCATTACGCTTCAACGGTCATGACGTCAGTTCCCTCGTAACGACGCATGGTAACTTAGTAACACTGGCTCTAAACTATCGGAACAATTGCTGACGCCCGTATGAAATATTTCTCCGGCGAGCATAAAAGCGTATCCAGAGGGAAAAAAAACATAATATAACTGATCATGTTTTGACTTATACACATTCTGATCACAAGACATATGAAAAGTTCTAGCCAGCATGAAGAATAAAAAGTATCGATTTTCTTTGTTTAGAACCACGATGGCCGCCGTTGCGGGGAGACGTGACATCAGACTATTGAATCCACTTCCGGGTGAACTTGATATCTTCTTATTTTCTGATCCTCCCCCTGTCTACCCAGCAGTTATTGGGCAAATATGGCGGAAAGTATTTTGCGCTAGATTAGCATCCTCTCGAAAGGGTAGAAAGCAATTGCTATTATTCGTCGTTTTACGTTATAAAAACTGTGATAAGCTCCGCCTAATATCATGGACAGGATTGGTTATCAATGGGAACTTTCTTCTTAATTAGGCCATGTCTCGAGGCCATTGACGTCCTTCACCTTGAAATTTTGTCACGTATTGATTGTGGTTCCATCCCCCATACCTCAAGTGGCTCATTTCGGTTTTATTGCTGTGATGCATTGTGGCGTAGAAGTACGGCACCCAGTCTGCCACTTGTCGGTCTTGAGTCCGAATCCAGTATAGATAGTATGCGCTTGGCTCAGAAGCTCATAACATTGCCATCCGGAAGTATAACGGACCAACACACAAAACTGTGTGTATCCATTAACGTTTATAGTCAGGTTAATACAGTTCAGTGAGCATTACTCATAAACGCGGATGGCAAAAAACAATAACAAAGACCTGAGTGACGTCATCTTCGAACTATCTATTGAGCAGTGCAAAGTTAAAGATTTGGAAAAAAATTGACCCCTTCTTCATGCTTTCTCACTATAGATAGTGTACGCTTGGCGAAGAGTACGGCAGAATAGTGAAAAGGTTATAGCATAATATTGAATCATAATGTGAACTATAGGGAATGAGATTAGCGGAAGAGTAGCGTCCCTTGATTGGACGTCACCCATAGTATGTGACGTCACCGGCGGAAAAGTTATTAGAGAGTGAACGTCATGTTGGTTGTGCGCATGCGTCTCTCTTCCTCGCTTCCGGTGAAAGCGGCTTGAGACACTTCAAAACCAAATTGACGTTCTCTCTGTAATGTGACGTCCAATCAAGGGACGCTACTCTTCCGCTAATCTCATTCCCTATAGTTTCTTATTGTAATAACGTCTTACGCGTGTCATGTCCCGTTCAACGTGTTAAGTATTGTTGTTGGTCAGGTTGGGACCCTTTGTATTGCGTTTTGAACACATTTGTGACCCACAGTCTCAAAGCGGTATTATGTCGGAACGAACCAGATGCTTACAAGCCGAATTAAATATTAAACTGGTCAAAAATATAAATTGTTGACATTATCACCCTAAAATATGATATCCATTCTCCTCAATAAAACATACAAATTCAACACAAGGCTGATATTTCTGGCTATAAATTCAATTTTCAACATCTTAACCAACCCGACTTAAAACCGTTTTGAGGCGAAGAGTCAAATTTAGTAGATAATGTACTACGGTAAGAAAATTTTAAAAACTTATTTGAAAAGAAAACTATTTTAGACGCTTCACATAATACAATGTTCGTCAATGAGTAAACTTGTGAAAAAAAAATCGATACCAAATCAATGCAACCTATTCTTACGTGCCTTTGACGGTATATTGTGGTGACATATCGGTCGTTGGAAGACCACGCTTAGAATTTTGCGTCTGAAGTTCACTGTCAAACTAGGGGAACTTAGTACATTACTGAGTAATAATTGGATTCAGTAGTCTGATGTCACGCCGCCCGGTAACGGCGGCCATCTTGGTTCTAAACAAAGAAAATCATTACTTTTTTTCTTCTTCAAGCTGGCTAGAATTTTTCATGTCTTGTGATCAGAAGGTGTAAAAGTCAAAATATGATCAAATTTATGGCGGTTTTTTCCCCTCTGGATACGCTTTTATGCTCGCCGAAGAAATATTTCATAAGGGCGTCCGCCATTGTTCCGATAATTTAGAGCCAGTTACTAAGTTACCATACGTCATTAGGAAGGAAGTGACGTTACGACTGTTGAAAAGTAATGCAGCTCAAATAAAATAGAATGGATTTTTGGGGGTCATGATTGCTCAGTTGGTTGAGCATTCGCTTTCACACGCAAGGGACCAAGGTCGATTCCTGTGCAGTCCAGATTTTTTTACCCCTCCCCCTCCCCCCCCCCCCCTAAACCATTGTCCATCCATTAGTAAGTAGTAAAGTAAATAGGTCTGCTGAGTCTGTTAGATTTGGCGCAAAGTATTTTGCTATGGACTTGCGTCCGATCAAAAGTATAGCAAGCAATTGCTGTTATTGTCCGTTACAGGCTATAGGAGCCGGAGTAAACTCCTGCTCCATGGATACAATGGCTCTGAATGATTAATATATATATATATATATATATATATATATATATATATATATATTATATAAAGGAACTAAATAAAATAAATAAAATAACATTCCCTCTTCTCATCCCAAAAGGGAAATTTGTCTCTAGGGTCTATTGCAAAGGAAGACTGGAATAACGCAGGCGCCAGCCGCAGTGCAGCACCGCAAATTGAGCTGCTAGAGCGAGGTGACTTGCTCAAGACTGCACAGCACAGCAGCTGAGCAGCGGGTGATCGAACTCGGTACCTTTTGGGTTCGAAGCATTAAAGTCTGTACCGCTGAGCCACACTGCCACTTTAAGCT
>NC_088360.1:143855966-143863466 GCF_034508935.2 Berghia stephanieae | reverse complement strand
TTACACCTAACATATAGGAGACATGAAGCCTGTATGGCAATAATAATAGTATCATTTTCTTCTGTAGTGATAATGCTCTTTACACAGTTCACGACAAGTGCGGTGAGAGAATTGCGAGTAAATTGTCTTTTCCAAGGACTCAACTATGCCCTGACAAGAGCAGCGGGACTTTAACCAGAAACCAGCAAACACTTTGAGCCATCACATTCTCAACATTATCAAACATGAAACTTTACTACTTACTTATCCGAACCAGCGACCACCTGAGCTCAAGCCCTTCGGTCTTGAAATTTGACTATGAAAATATCATTGACAAGATGTAGGTCAAGTTAATCGACAAATATAGAAAATAAAATTAAAGAATTTGGGTATCTTGATGGTATTGGTGTAATATAAAAATATGTCCATGTTATAGGGAATGAGATTAGCGGAAGAGTAGCGTCCCTTGATTCGACGTCACCTTACAGAGAGAACATCAATTTGGTTTTGAAGTGTCTCAAGCCGCTTTCACCGGAAGCGAGGACGAGAGACGCATGCGCACACCCAACATGACGTTCTCTCTCTGATAACTTTTCTGCCGGTGACGTCACAGACTATGGGTGACGTCCAATCAAGGGACGCTACTCTTCCGCTAATCTCATTCCCTATAGAATGACTAACAGGATCTAACTGGAACAAGAGAATCGATATCACACGTTTGCAAATTTTGAACTAATCCCAGATTTTCAACCTTCTATGGAGTCACCCCAAGCCAATTACCAACAAAGGCTAAAAGTACATCATTATCACCTTTCATCTCCCATCCACATACCATACGCATAGAGAGAGAGGGAGAGGGAGAAAGAGAGAGAGAGAAAGAGAGAGAGAGAGAGAGAGAGAGAGAGAGAGAGAGAGAAAGAGTGAGAGAGAAAGAAAAAGATATAGATTGATAGAGATATTGACCGATCGTTTTATAGATATGTACATAGATAGATAGATAGATAGATAGAAAGGTAGATAGATAGATAGATAGATAGATAGATAGATAGATAGATAGATAGATAGATAGATAGATAGATAGATAGATAGATTTATTGTTTTGCAATCTTTTCAATTTTTAATTTATAGTGACAGTTTTGACTATTTTACAGTGTTGAAATTATTCATATTATAAAGCGCAGCTCTGGTTATGGAGCTACTCCTTTTTCATATATACATCCTATTTCCATTGTATTTTTATCTTACTATGTAAATTATAACACGTCTGTACAAAAAATTCCTTTTTGGATGCAATAAAGTATTATTATTATTATTATTATTATTTTTATATTATTATTATTATTATTATTATTATTATTATTATTATTATTATTATTATAGATAGATAGATAGATAGATATATAGATAGATAGATAGATAGATAGATAGATAGATAGATAGATAGATAGATAGATAGATAGATAGATAAAAAGAAAGATTGATAGATATATAGATAGATAGATAGATAGATAGATAGATAGATAGATTGATAGATATATAGATAGATAGATAGATAGATAGATAGATATATAGATTGATAGACAGATATATAGATAGATAGATAGATAGATAGATAGATATATAGATAGATAGATATAGATAGATAGATAGATAGATAGATAGATAGATAGATATATAGATTGATAGATAGATAGATAGATAGATAGATAGATCTATAGATTGATAGATAGATATATAGATAGATAGATAGATAGATAGATAGATAGATAGATAGATAGATAGATATATAGATTGATAGATAGATAGATAGATAGATTGATAGATAGATAGATAGATAGATAGATAGATAGATAGATAGATTGATAGATAGATAGATAGATAGATAGATAGATATATAGATAGATAGATAGATAGATAGATAGATTGATTGATAGATAGATAGAGAGATAGATAGATTGATAGATAGATAGATAGATAGATAGATAGATAGATAGATATGAAAGGAGGAAAGGGTAGAGTGTGTTGACCCTCGGGTCCAAACTAATTTTAGACTTTGGCTAAAAATATATATATATATATATATATATATATATATATATATATATATATATATATATGTATATATATATATATATATATATATATATATATATATATATAGAGAGAGAGAGAGAGAGAGAGAGAGAGAGAGAGGGAGAGAGAGAGAGAGAGAGAGAGAGAGAGAGAGAGAGAGAGATGGAGGTAAAGGGATAGAGAGAAAGAAAGAGAAAGAAAGAAAGAAAGAGAGATAAAGAGAGAGAGAGAGAGAGAGAGAGAGAGAGAGAGAGAGAGAGAGAGAGAGAGAAAGTAGAGATGATAGTAATAACGATACAGTATCACCATCATTGGAGACAGTGTTAACCTTCCTGTCACAGCCAATTTTGGACAGCGTAATGAGAGGACAGGATACTATGCCTGATAGAATATTCACCAAATTTGGAATTGTCTCGAGGCAACCTGCGTCCTTCCCCCATATATATGGACCCTTGAACAAAGTCATTATAGCCGTACTAATAAGACAAGTAAAAATAATGACAAAGTCCCAATTTGTTTTTCACCCATAGCCCCACATAAATTCGGGCGCCTTGTAGCTCAGCTGGTATAGCGTCGGACTTGTAAGCAAACTGAAATCGTTCGCCGATGCGGTATATATTAATGTACCGAAATACTCTTCGAAATAACGACAAAGTCTTAATTTCTTTTTTCAACCATAGCCCAATATAAATTCGGGCGCCTTATAGGTAGCTCAATGGTATAGATAGTTCGAAGATGACGTCACTCAGGTCTTTGTTATTGTTTTTTGCCATCCGCGTTTATGAGTAATGCTCATTGAACTGTGTTAACTCGTTTATAAACGTTCATGGATACACAAAGTTTTGTGTGTTGGTCCGTTACACTTCCGGATGGCAATGTTATGAGCTTCTTAGCCAAGCGCATACTATCTATAGCGTCGCCATTGTCTACATACTGAAATCGTTCGACGAAACGGTAAAAGAATTTAGGTTTCGAAATAATGACACAGTCCCAATTGTTTTTCAACCCACATAAATTCGGGCGCCTTAGACTATAGCTCAGATGGTATAGCGTTGGGCTTGTACGCAAACTGAATTCGTTCGACGAGACGGTACATGACAACCTGCGTCCTTCCCCCATATACGTGGAACCTTGAACAAAGTCATTATAACCGTACTAATACTCTTCAACAGTCATAACGTCACGTCCTTCCTAATGACGCATGGGAACTTAGTAACACTGGCTCTAAACTATCGGAACAATAGCGGACGCCCGTATGAAATGTTTCTCCGGCGAGCATAAAAGCGTATCCAGAGGGGGGAAAAAAACATTATAAATCTGATCATGTCTTGCTGTTTACACATTCTGATCACAAGACATATGAAAAGTTCTAGCCAGCATGAAGAATAAAAGGTACCGATTTTCTTTGTTTAGAACCACGGTGGCCGCCGTTGCTGGGCGACGTGACATCAGACTATTGAATCCAATTGCGAGATGGTTAAGGTCTGGTGAAAAGTAATCTGTGCATGCTGTAGAATCAGAATTATTCAGATGTTGTGTAAAAAAAAAAACCCAAAACAATCAAACCAAAAAAAAAAAAAAAAAAACAACAAAAAAACAAAACAAAACAAAACAAACAAACAAATAACAAAAAAAAAAAGAAACTTGATCTTATCTTATATAGCGCAATTTCCATTAAACGTGCTCAAAGCGCGTTACGAAGGCTCCCCGACCAACAGCAACACGTAACATGTCGAATTCATTTCAATGAGTAAACTTACTTATTCCTGCGCCTGCCCACATTGGCCTGATTACCCAAATGTATACGAGGACATTCAATCGTTGTCATGGAAACACTCTCAAATCGAGACAGTGGACGTTAAGGCAATCCCAGACTATTTGCATTCTGTTACAAGAGCTGTAACTTATGTGCACATCTAAATATGTCTCTCCATTTAATGTAAATACATTCGGTCTAATGCCTTTTCGATGTCTTTGTCACGAAGCCACCCCCCCCCCCCCCCCACCTCCATTGTTCATTGTCCTCTCAATAGTAAAAACATCAGGGTGTTTCATTTTTTTGTTCACGAAACCCGCCGAAACCCAGAGTCCCAGGTTCACTCCCCACTGCTGCCTACTTCAAAAATCTTTGTCGGGGAGTTTCGGCGGGTTTCATAAAGAAGAAATACCCTCCTCCTCCTCCTCCTCCCATAGTCCCAGGTTCACTCCCCACTGGTGTACACTTCCCCGAGTCCATGGTTCACTCCCCCACTACTGCCTATTTCTCATAACTTTATCGGATTTCGTCGGGTTTCGTCGGGTTTCAGTCGGGTTTCGGTGGGTTTCGAGGGGTTTCTTAAAAAAAGAGCCACCCTCCTCCTCCCATAGTCCCAGGTTCGCTCCCCACTAGTGTATACTTCCCCGAATCACTGCCTATTTCCCATAACTTTATCGGATTTCGTCGGGTTCGTTGGATTTCGACGGGCTTCTTAAAAAAGAAACACCCTCCTCCTCCTCCTCCTCCCATAGTCCCAGGTTCTCTCCCCACTAGTGTACACTTCCCCGAATCACTGCCTATTTCCCATAACTTTATCGGATTTCGTCGGGTTTCGTTGGGTTTCGACGGGTTTCTCAAAAAAGAAACACCCTCCTCCTCCTCCCAAATTCCCAGGTTCGCTCCACACTAGTGTACACTTCCCCGAGTCACTGCCTATTCCCCATAGCTTTGTCCTGTTTCGGCGGGTTTCGTAAAAAAACTCCGAAAACAAGAAGATAATTATCCTAATGTTGGATTGTTGTTTAACTCACTCAACCCAAACACCGACTATATCCGTAGTTTACCCGGGTTACTTTTACCACATGCCTATTTATTACTTTTTTCTGAGAAAAATTATAGTCGTAGTATTAAAGCTAATGTTTTTAGTTTTTACATGTTAATGATAGTTGAATAAACCTATCTATGTAGATGTTCATTTTAATACATTTTTTTTTCCAATTTTGAAAAGTAGAAAAAGTCTCTAGGATTGAGTGAGTTAAATCGATCCTCGCATGTAACGAGGTAAAGCCAGAGCTCACATTATGAACGAGTAAGAATAAATGCATAATTAATTTCTCTCCCGGTTTAGAAACCCTATATTTTTGTGTGTGTTTTGTTTTTTGTTTTTGTTTTTTTGTTTGTTTTTTTTTTTTTTTTTGGAAAACGTCAGCAGATGTGAGAGCAATTGTGAATCGATCGAATGTGACAGAATAGCTCACCCCATAATCGCCGTGAATCAATCAAAGAAAATATTAATTATAATAATATGGAACATTTGTCGTCTAACATGCTTCCCTCACGAGGGTGGGGCGGGGGGCAGAGAACAAAAACAAAACAAAACAAAAAAAAACATAACAAGAATGCCTGCTGTCCCACAGCATTTAATGAGGAAGGAGTGGGGGAAAAAGAGAGAGAGAGAGAGGTCCGGGCATGTAAAAGTGTGTGTGTGTGTGTGTGTATGTGTGGTGGGAAGGGGGGGGGGGGGGGGGTAGTGAGAGATCCAGTTGTTCTTTGTTTGCGACAAATTCCCTGTCTTCTTCATCATCTCCAACCACCCCATCCATCCCCGTCCGTCCTCCCTTCCTCCCCTTCCTGTCCCTTCTTCGATGATGTGATTTTTTCCCCCCTCCCCCACTCACCCTTTCTGAGAATTAGGCCTTGACCGATTTCTGTTGACATCTTCTGTCGCTGCTGGTTGGTGGTGATGATGATGCCGCCTGCCTTGTCACACAGCTGCTCTCTCTCTCTCCTTCTCTCTCTCTCTCTCTGACACTCACTCTCTCTCTCCCTCTCTTTCTCTTCATCTATGTGCATCTCTCTCTCTCTCTCTCTCTCTCTCTCTCTCTCTCTCTCTCTCTCTCTCTCTCTCTCTCTCTCTCATTTTCTTATACTCTTTCTCTCCCTCTCTTTGACATCTCTCCCTCTCTCTCTCTCTCTATCTCTCTCTCTCTCTTCCTTTATTTCTCCTCCTCCCGTCTTTGTCTCACCCCTCTCTCTCTCTCTCTCTCTCTCTCTCTCTCTCTCTCTCTATCGCTCTTTCTCTGACACTCACTCTCTCTCCCTCTCTTTCTCTTCATGTATGTGCATATCTCTCTCTCTCTCTCTCTCTCTCTCTCTTTCTTTATTTCTCCTCCTCCCGACTTTGTCTCACCTCTCTCTCTCTCTCTCTCTCTCTCTCTCTCTCTCTCTCTCGTTCTTTCTCTGACACTCACTCCCTCCCTCTCTTTCTCTTAATGTATGTGCATATCTCTCTCTCTCTATCTCTCTCTCTCTCTCTCTCTCTCGAATATGGGCGTCTATAATTTGTGTGTATATGTGTGTCTGTATGTGTGTGTGTGTGTGTGTGTGTGTTATTTTGTGGTGGTTGCCTTTCATAACGAATGAAAAACAACATGAAGAATAATAACCAAGCTAACAAAGGAATCTCAACGGAATTTATCAAGATGACAGTTCTATGACAATTCTTGTCGTACTCTGGAAAAACCCATATTAAGAATTTTGGCCAGAAAGCTTGTCCAAATATCGATCGATTTAGATGTAAATCGATCGATAATATTTACTTACTTACTTACTTAGGCCGCCCCTTGGGGCGCCCAACATGAGCCACAAGTCTTCGCCATTCTGTCCTGTCCTCCATGAGTGTACGTAGCTCCTGGGTGTTGTCCATTCCTGTGTCATCTAGCAGACAGTCAATGTATGTTTTATTCTGCCTGCCTAGCTCTGCTTCTGGTTCGCTCAGGTGCTTCCCATAGCACAAGACTGCTTGCAATCTCCTCCTTGTCTCCGATAATATTTGAAGGACGTCTTTTTCTGGCCAAATTTTAAACCATGGGTTTTTCCAGAGTCTGGCAGAATACAAGCGTGTTCTTATCTTTATATCATCATTTTGGCCTTGTGCGGCTAGGCTATAGATAGTTCGAAGATGGCGTCACTCAGGTCTTTGTTATTGTTTTTTTGCCATCCGCGTTTATGAGTAATGCTCACTGAACTATTTTAACCCGACTACAAACGTTCATGGATACACACAGTTTTGTGTGTTGGTCTGTTATACTTCCGGATGGTCCTGTTTCGAGTCTCGCTGTGAGCTTTGTTGATAGTTGAGTCCATGGAAAAGATCATCGGAAAAGTCTGTATGAAGCAGTGCCAAACAAAACAATGAGAAAATTACAAGAAAATGTACGATATCGTCCATTTGTCTTGCACTGAGACAGGCTGATTTATTATATACACACACACACACACACACAGGGACGGCTGGTAATAATGGGCAGGGTGGGCAAATACCAGCCTGTTTTTTCAAGTTATATGCTGTAATACCAGGTCCGAAATAATCAAATCTAAATTAGATAATTTCAAAAGTTACTACTTAAAATTGATACTTTGTACTGAAATCAATTTGTGTGTATTTTTGATAGATTGCGAATCACCATGCA
>NC_088360.1:143835966-143850966 GCF_034508935.2 Berghia stephanieae | reverse complement strand
TACAGCATATAACTTGAAAAAACAGGCTGGTATTTGCCCACCCTGCCCATTATTACCAGCCGTCCCTGTATATATATATATATATATATATATATATATATATATAATATATATATATATATATATCATATACTATTATCTTTATCCTTCTTCCACAATCGCTTTGCCCCCATTGATCCTCCTTGACATTCCTTTTCTTCCTCCCCCCCCCCCCCCCCCCACACCACACACCATGACACTCTCATCAACCTCAGAACACCTCTCGCACTCACCAAGACATACAACGCTCAGACCTATCAATCAGAGCCATAATGACAATCCTTAGCGTTGGTCTCGTCATTTCATACTACAAGCTGTCAAACCATCTACTTTAATCTACGGTCTTTACAATTTCTTTTCATATCAAAGTCTACTATAATCACGATAATAACACCAGTAAGCAGCCATTCTCTGATGAAAAAAAAATACTTTAAAAATTATAATTTGGCCAGATATTTAATACTTCAAATATCGATCGATTAAATGTCCTTGACCTTGTCAAAAAATCTTAAAACTATGATTTCTTTTACGTCTTACTTCAAATCCTAAGTATAAGAATTTTTGACAAGTTGAGGGTCATTCTATTCAATCAATATTTGAAGTGAAATATTTCTGGCCAAATTCCAAAAGAAAAAAAAAGAAGATTTTTAGCTAGGCAACGCCAAAATTCAAAATACCGATCTGAAGGACTATCCAACGACCTTGGGGCCCGACTAGATTTCAAAACAAACAGAAGCCGCCATCAAACTGCTGTAAAAATGAATTTCCTCCAGTGCTTGGGTCCTTCCATTTTCACCCTTTGTCCGCGGCTACTGTCGGACAATACGTGAATTTACATTATTTTTATCAAGGGGAGGAAGCATAATGGACAAACCGGACCAAAGCCCTTTTACTGGGAAGAGTGGCCTGCAGGAAAGAAGAACGTATCTGAAATCTTATATTATATCAATTTCACGCTGGAGAGTCCAGTAGCTTAGTTGGTAGAGCACTCGCTTCATAGTCAAAAGGACAGGTGCCATTCCTTTGCGCAGTTCACTCTGTCCTTCCAGCTGTCTTTGGATAGCTGGGTCTGTGTAATCTGAAGGAAAGCACTACAAAAAAAAAAACACATACAAACACACACACACAAACACACACACATACACACAAAACACAAACATAGAAAATCATATGATGCCATTGTATTGTCTATGAATTCCATAACACACAAAAACACAAACATAGAAAATCATATGATGCCATTGTCTATGAATTTCATAGAATAACATAGATCATCACAGAGTACTTTCCGCCAAATCTAGGGGGCCCAGCATCTCAATCACTGGAGAATGAGCAGAGGTTGCAGAAGGAAAACAATCCCGACTGATTCCGGGATTGATACCGATCTCACTGGTTGTAAATCTCGTGCTCTACCATCTGAACAAATGGTTCCGTTCTTGTGAGCTATGAAACCCTCCCATTATGAAAAAAGGATAAGATTCTAGCGCGGGTTGTGGTCATAATTGCTTGCCACTCGTCTACAAATCTGGAGCCCGTGATCCGGGTCATGCTATGAGTGATGCAAAGTGGACTCCTTGCAAAAGTGTCTTTTCTTACATTTTCTCACCAAACCCAGGTACAAAATGAGTTCCAAACCTGTAGGAAAAAGTTGTACAATGCCGTATTCTGAAAAATATTTCTTTAAAATTTAGTTTAGAAAACTCGCTCTTCAAATTATATCGACCGATCAAGAATAAAGAATGACACTCATCTTGTCAGAACCTCTCAAACCTGGGACTTCTTTGAGGGATTTTGACAAGACGAGGGTCATTTAAATCGATCGATGTCTGAAGGACGAGTTTTTTGGTCAAAATTTTTAACGTGAGTTTTTGAGTCATGTCTTGTGCCACACTTTAAACGATCTGGTCATCCTACAGAAGTCTACCGTAACATTATATATTATACAATTGTGCGGCTATGTGGTCTTGTGGTATGACACTCGCTTCCGGATCGGAACGTCCTCGGTTCGAACCTCGTTCTGCTCATAGTTGATTCCTTGGAAAAGGTTCTTTACTCACAATCTCTCACCGTACTCATGTGAGTACCTGGCCGTTACAGCGTCGTCTCTGTCTAAAAAATTGTAATATCTCCTAACAGGCGTCATGTCCCGTCCTAAATGTTAAATGTTGCTGTAGGCCGGGGACCCCTTGTAAAGAGCTTTAAGCACGTGATGTGGATATTGCGCTATATGTACAAGCTCAATTTTTTAAAATAGAACTCAGTGGGTCAACCTCTTGAAGACCTCAGACGTACATTCCTCCCACCAGATCCAAGCATCAGTAACACACTGTATGGTCACCCGGAACAACTACAAAAGACCCCTGCTTTTACGTCATGGCACAAGACCGAAAGGCTAGAAGAGCTAGAAGAAGCGTGGCTTGATCACATTAATTCAGTAAAAAAAATAGTAGAGCATTTATATAACGCAACATCCACTAAACACGCTCAAACCGCTTTACAAAGGGTCCCTGGCCAACAGCAACACGTAACATATAGAACGAGACATGACGCCTGCTAGGCGATATTACATTTATTTCCCAGGAACTTAGATCCGAAAGCGAGTGTCACACCGCTATACCACATAGCCGCACAAAGATGCTGATCATGCTCTATATATAACTCACATTATTTCTTTTTCTAAAACCAAGAATTTGGAGAAAAGTCGTTTTGTCACACGATAAATCGTTCAAATGGTTTTTGGTATGAGTTGCCCTGCATCCGGCGTATTTCCTAGGCATAGAAAACCAGTTCGGGGATTATTTGTACTCAGATGAAACTGAAAGGGTTTTTGAATAGAAAAAAGCATTATCATGTCGGTTGTCAGTAGTCGTACAGTGTGTGTCCATAGATGAGACATTATGAGACTGTATCCGAGTATTATTGATGCTTGGTCTGCATTTCTGTCTGAATAGTTGATAACCTTGGACATTGTTTGACTGGTGTGTCGCTGTTTGAATAAAAAAAATAATCCCTACAATATCTCTGTTACTAATCCTGTAAAACCTCTGGTGCCAATATCTCTAATTTTGGATCAGTTAATTGTCAATCTCTCTCTCTCTCTCTCTCTCTCTCTCTCTCTCTCTCTCTCTCTCTCTCTCTGTGTGTGTGTGTGTGTGTGTGTGGGAGGTGGGGGGGGGGGGGGGGGGGGGGGGTGACCTTAGAATCAAGACAAGCACTACTAGGCCGGAGAGTTCCGAGATCTGAGGGAAAGTACTTTGGGATGCCCCAATTTCTTCTCGAACGGTTAGCAAGCATTGGGATAATGGCTTTCCAGATATAATTATCGATAGTTATCCTTGAAATTGAAACCAGTGTTGTAAAATTATTTATACTCGGATGAAACTAAAAGGAATTGTTTTTAGAAAAAAAAAGCAAAGCTTAATCATGTCACCAGTCACACACTGTGCTATGCAATAGATATGAGTTTCTATCCTATCTTGTACCGTACTCTGTATTCTTCTTCTTCTTCAAGTACCAAGTCTGTGCCAGACATCGGTGATCATGGTACGCCATTCATCTCTCTGATCAGATAACCTAAAAAAAAAAACAACTAATATTACTCTTCTCTTTCTTTGTCCCCCAGCTGTTTAAACTATTCAAAAACGTTTTTCTTCTGTATACATAATAATGCAAAGGAATAGACAAGGACGGGCAGCCAATCAACACGAATGAAGTACGCTGAGGGAACAGATCTCGATGGACGTCTTTTACTGAAAAATAAATTCCCGTTTCCTCTACGACCACGACCTCAGCTTGATGAATTGTGAGGCAATGCGAGGTGCCCTAGCGAAACGTCTATTACCCTTTGTCCTGTTGAATTTCCTACTCAAACTGACTCACCAGACGCGTATTCTAAATGATAATAATAAAAAACCCAGTCTTTCACAAAATTTCCCAAAGTATGTCTTACCGTTATGCACCCAGCTAAACACCACCGTCTTTTCTCACCAAGAAACGCCATACGAAATCCGACCATAAAGTACGAGCGTTTATTTCATAAATTACTTTCGTTGATGTTAATATTCCAAAAATTATTGCCCAATTTAGTTTAAGATATATCCTATCGCGGCCAACTTAATGGTCACGCAATAGCGTATAAATTGATTCGTTTACGAGTGTTTAAAAACGCTAATATGCTTTGATATAGATATGAGGCATAAAAATTCACCAGTACACGAGATCAAAAGACTTATTTATCCGAAAGTGTTCCATTTCTAATGTCCCTTTCAACCTGCCGGAGCGTATTCTGAAAGTGCAATAAATATAAGGAAACGCTTTATGTTTTAATCCCCAAGCCATTGTATCTCAAAAAGTGCTCGCTCTATATCGGAATGTTCTGGGACGGCGCAGAACGAAAAAAAAAAAACAACATAAAAGAAAGAGAAAAAAAGCCTTGCAACGATTTATAACCAATCCATTCATTTATTACACTGTGAACAAATCGCTAGTTACAGGGGCTTCAAAGTGCATTAGTAACCTACCCCGAGATAATGTCCAATACCTCCAGCGACGCAATGGTTTGGAAAAAAAAGTAGGACCAGGCATGAATAATGAATGATAAAATATTATACCACCAGCATAGAAAGCCGGGGTTATTATTATGGACACTTTGGTGCTAGACCATAACTGCTCTAGTTTGCGATCGGCGATAAAAAGTCAAAGTACCTATCGGAAGTGGGTATAATAAATAAATGACCTATCGTCTCGAAACGGTAATAATTTGTGCGGTTTTGTGGTCTTATGTATGGTATGACACTCGCTTTTTGGATCGGGAGGTCCTGAGTTCGAGCCTCGCTCGTCGTATAGTTGAGTCTCAGGCGTAAAATGAATACCTTACCTTACGTTAGCAGCGTTGTTGCTGTCGAAAAAAAAATAAATGTAATATCGCCTAACAGGCGCCATGTCTCGCTCTACATGTTACGTTTTGCTGTTGGTCAGGGACCCTTTGTAAAGCGCTTTGATCACATTTAGTGGATGTTGCGCTATATAAAATCTCAAGTGTTTTTTTTTTCTCTGAGGCGGTGGTATGCTACAGATTATGAACCGGAAAAGGAAATAAAAGAAGTAGTGCATTGGATTTATTCCTGGCGGTCAGGTGATCTGCTGTCTTTTCAAATTGGTCGGAATCGGAGAATGAGTTATGTCCCCTTGGTTGCAGGAGTAAGGTGGTTGGGTTGGGAGTTGGGAGGAAGGATTGGGCTTGTAATAATAATATATTATATTATATTATATTCGCCCACCTGAAATGGGTCGTTATAGGGAATGAGATTAGCGGAAGAGTAGCGTTCCTTGATTGGACGTCACCCATAGTCTATGACGTCACCGGCGGAATAGTTATTAGAGAGAGAACGTCATGTTGGTTGTGCGCATGCGTCTCTCGTCCTCCGCGCTTTGAGCACGTTTAGTGGATATTGTTCTGTATAAAAACTCAATTGTATTTTTTATTGTATATTGGAATGCTTGATTCTGTTTCGTTGTTTCGAAATAATATAGAAGATGTTTCATTGAGGAAAAAAAAAGAACTTTGAAAAATGAAATACGAGATATCCAATTCTCTCAGACAACTTTGGGGCCGATTTATTTCATTACTTAACTCTCCCGAGTTCACCCTCATTGAAGATCGAACAAATTTGGTCAATTTTCAATACATATGAACTCGAGAGAGTTAATTTATATTTTGAGTTCACACGTGATTTTCATTTTTAAAAGAAAAACTGCACAAAAATAAAACAAAACAACAACAACAACAACAACAACAACAACAACAACAACAACAACAGAATGCAATCATAATATTATTCTGTCATTTATAAATAGCAATCAAGATTGAAGAATGTCTTGTGATTATTTTGAACTGGAATTTTAGTTTAGAACGACCTGACATTGAGGTTACATTGGCATCAGGTGAAAATCTGTGTTATGAGATGAAGATTCAGAATAAGATACTGAAATTATTATTTCTTGAAAATTGAAAAAAAAAAACAAAAAAAAAAACCCAAAAAAACAACAAAAAACAAAAAAAAAAAAAACCAAACAAACAAACTAAAAAATAACGTTTTCAATAAAGAGGTTAGAAAAATTACACCGTCTCTTCGTCTACCTCCTCCTCCTCCTCTTCCTTCTCCTCCGCTTCCGTCCAATGTTCATCATCATTATCATCATTATCAGCAGCAACTACTGCAGGATGATTAGCACCATCATCATTATTATTATCATCATCGTCATCATCATCGATATCATCATCATCATCATCATCATCATCATCATCATCATCATCATCATCGATATCATCATCATCATCATCATCATCATCATCATCATCATCGATATCATCATCATGGTCAACTGGATGAGATAAATAATCACAACGACGACAACGTACAAGTAAGTACATTTCATTAACGTCAATCACAGAAGGTCACCTTGACATCCACACACACACACACACACACACACACACACGCACACACACACACACACAACAACAACAACCTGGTCTGTCCAGTAATGCACTCCCTGACCCCCGCCATTATGACTACCTTATGACCAATTTTTCACACATAAAACAACTGGGCTCTTTTTTTGCAGCCTATCATAAAAAACGACATTGTTGTTTTCAGTAAAAGGCTACATCGCTCTAACAGATTTATGTCCCTTTATACCGAGATGCTTTTTCATTGTTATTCCCCCTTACATTTTTGTGTTCTTATTACGACCGTTTCTCCTCATTGTACTTCGGTCTCCTCGATCCCTAACCCACCATTAGCCGATCCTCTGAAGCGAGTTTTTTTTGACACAAGAGACAACCTTAACCCCGAGGTCAAGACTATTAAAAAAATCACTTTAAAAGTATTCATTCACAACATTTTCCCTCAAGTCTGAATGAATCTGTTTTGGAAAGAAATCAAATATAATAATAATAATAATAATAATAATAATAATAATAATAATAATAATAATAATAATAATAATAATAATAATAATAATAATAATAATAATAATAATAATAATAATAATAAAAATAATAATAATAATAATAATAATAATAATAATAATAATAATAATAATAATAATAATAATAATAATAATAATAATAATAATAATAATAATCTTCATTGTCCAAATTAAAGGCAATTCATGTGAGGTAAACAATGTTCAGCTTGGTTCATGGTATGAACATCAACACGTTTATATTACAGACACAGCCATACACAAACATACACGCTTGCACATTGTTTCTACACATGTATACAAAAGAAATGAGCGTTCATACATACCAGAAGTATCAGAAGACGGGAGCGGAGAAAATTGTTTCCCCTAACTTCTTGTTTTTATTGAAAGTAGTGGATAAAGTTTTATTTTTTTAAATGCCAAAAAAATAGAATCTTGCATGCATCTATGTAGTCTAATGGTAATGACACTCGCTTTCGGATCGGAAGGTCCAGGTTTCGAATCTCGCTCTGAGTGGGGAAAGTTGAATTCTTTAATCACATTTTCTCACCGTATTCAGATGTAAAAATGAGTACTTGGCCTTCAACAGCGTTGTCGATGTCGAAAACAATATTTGCAATGTCGAATAACAGGCATCAATCATAATGTCTTTTCTTGCTGTTGCCTTGAGACCTTGTATATCGCTTTGAGCACATGTAGTGGGAATTTCTCTATACAAATGCTCGAGTTAAAGCTACAGAAAAATAAAAAGCCCCTCCAATATCGAACAGGTCAAAGAAAAGGGGTGCTGATTTTATTTTTCAGAAAGTTCATCCAATGTTTCTATGTTAAGTTTGAAAAATTGATAGAAAATCAAGTTGAATGAAAAGGAGATACTATTGTAATATGAAAATATTAGGGAGGCCTTCCGAAAGCTCCTACATCCCCAGCATTCTTTATTTTTTTATAATGTTCTCAAGTTGGAGGTTTTGGAGAGGGGGAAACTTTTTTTTAAATATCTCCCCCGCTCCCAAACCCCCTACTCGAACATTATAAAAACAGTCCCCCCCCCCCTCCCTCCTAACCCCCTACGAGAACATTATAAAAAAAAAAAACAAAAAAAAAAAATAATAACAAAGAATACTGGGGATGTAGGAGCTTTCGGAAGGCCTCCCAAATATTAATGTTTTTTATTTGTTTATTTATTTGTTTTTATTTTTTGCTACCAGTCTATGAAATTGTACTTTTCATTTCTACGAAGGCCGTCAGTGCAAAAAAAAAAAAAAAACAAACCTGACGAGAGCGACTGATCTAGTTTTTCCTGACATAATTACCAGTTTTGAAGTGATGGATTACACGATATCAATCGACGAGAATGGCCCTCAACATGTCATAAAGCCACACGTCTGACACGTCTAAGAAGCCTCACGCTTGATACTATGATTTTATTTTAATTAAATGGGAGGTATTTTTGAAGAAACCGATATTTGAAGTAGAACTTTTGTGACCGAGATTAAAAATGGGTTGAGTTAGAGTAAACCGGAAATAGATCTGAACTTAATCTTAAAAAAAGGGCTTCTTTTTACGCTAAAAAAAAGGACTCCTTCTCACTCAATGACTCTTTCTTGCCCTATATAGGATTCCTTCTTACTCTAAAAGGACTCCATCTTACTTTAAAAAGGACTCCTTCTTACTGGAAGAAAGGACTCCTTCAGAGCCACGGTGCGGGAGTTTATTCCGGTTTCTATATATTATTATGGCGTTAAACGGACAGAAGAAATTCTTTGCTACCATTTGAATAGGACGCTTGTCAATCACAAAGACCATTCAGCCGCCATATCTAACAAACCTAGTAAGTGTGGCTATGTGGTCTAGTGGTATGACACTCGCTTTAGGATTGGAAGATCCTGGGTTCGAGCCTCTCTCGGCTTATAGTGGAGCCTTGGAAAAGGCTCTTTACTCACAGTTTATCACCGTACTCAGGTGTAAAATGAGTACCAGGTCGTTACCAAAGTTGTTTTGTCCGAAAAAAAATAATGTAATATCGCCTAACAGGCGTCATGTCTCGTCCGACATGTTAAGTGTTGCTGTTGGTCCGGGACCCCTTGTAAAGAGCTTTGAGACTACGAATGGATATTGTGCTATATAATTATTATTATTATTATTATTATTATTATTATTATTATTATTATTATTATTATTATTATTATTAGAATGTGATTTAGTGATATACACATTAAAACTGGGAAGGTACTGTCATTTCAAAGCAATTCAATCTGGTCCTGAAAGGGCTAACGGCTCGGAAAATCCAGATTACGATCAGCTTACAATAGACTGAAAACCCCAATAGGGTGCTTACAGTACTTAAATCCAATTTTAATTATTTTTTCAGCTATTCTGTAATAAAATATTGAATTATAAGAACCTTTGTTCAGTCACCAATAATTATTATCATGAACAACACGTCCCATTTCTCAATACTACAATTTCATTATTTTTTAATACTCTCTACATCGCCGAATCCAAATTTTAACCTCCATTTTCTCAAGACTTACTTCCTGTGACTTAGGTACTTTTCGTACTGGGTTATCAATCCACTTCTAATGCGGTTTCTGCCTTTATGTGGTCATCGAGTATACCTCACCTAAACCTCCTGACCATTGAGACGACATTAATCTTATCTCTGGTCAAATGACGTGACCAAATCCTACGCAGGCAAAGACACAAAGGATTTCGTCACAATCTGCAGGTTCTGATACGATTGAGGTGTTAATAAATCTTTGAGTGTAAATATTAATACAGTAGAATCGACTTTATCAGACACCTTGTCTTAGCATTCAACAGTGACCTTACTGATTGGCCTGAACGGCTACAGATCTTCACTGCTTTTGATTTGGTGTATCGTTGTAATATCTGATGTTCTAAGCGTCTTGCAATATCTCAGGACAAAGAGCAAAAATAATTCACGCCGTCTTTACTTTAGGAACAAGAGCTTTTGTAAAAATAGACAATTGAGTAGGACCGAGGTGTACTTATTTGCAAGTCTGGTAACCAAAATAGATGTGGGCTCATTGTTTAATAGAATTAATAACACATATTATATCTATCACTTCCGTTTATTGCGTCCGGTTATCAAACCTGCAAATATTATGACTATGTAGAGTTGGACCAATGGGGGAGCTTAGGTTTTAGGCCCAAAAGTAGAGAAACATCATCGTCCTTTAGAATAAGATCCTAAAGCCCGTAGTTAATCCGAATTCTCCAACGCCAAAATACACAGAAACAATTGCCTGCAATCCGTTGATTGAAGGGGCAATCTATCTGTCATAAAATCTAACTTACCCAACCTATGCTTGGTTGACAAAAGGTTCAGAAAATACGTCGACCGAACAGAAATCCCATTTACCTCTCGGTCGCAGTTCGCTACTTACTGAACTCTTGAGACCCACTCTTGAGCCCAAGCCTTCAGATGATGTCGAGGTTTAGCTTTACAATAAGCGATTTCAGAAAAAAAATGTTAGGAATAATTTTGGGTAGAGTAACTTCCTTATGAATTTTTGAAAGAAAAACTTTTTTTTCATAACCAAATTGATTCAGAATTAACAAATAATTCTCGTGATTTTCTGTAGATAGTATGCACTTGGCTAAGAAGTTCACAACATTGCCATCCGGAAGTAAAACTGGCCAACACACAAAACTGTGTGTAACCTTGAAGGTTTATAGTCTGGTTAATACAGTTTAGTGAGAAGTACTCATAAACGTGGATGGCAAAAAAAAAAACAATAACAAAGACATGAGTGACGTCATCTTCGAACTATCTATACATGAAAATTTACACGGATTTGACCCCCCGGCTTAATTTGGCCCCATGTGAATATCAACTATCTCAAACTCAAACTTACTTTCAATGCGCCACCTGTTTTGAAGAGTTCTATGAAAATATCCCGATAAGCACAAATGTCGCATAAATGTACCCGCACCTTTAGATTATAATGTATGCATAATGTGATAATTCGAGAGTAATATTTACGGTGGCACCTACTGTCAGCTGTCTTTGAGAGTTCTGTAACTGGTCAAAATGGCCAGATAAGAGTTGTGTTACCTGGTGCAGTCGTTACGACACACACACACACACACACACACACACACACACACACACACATCCCGGATTTAGTGCTGCCCCCTGTGGAGTGAAATCCCCCCAGATAACGTTGCTCGGTATCTTCAAAGGGACGTAACTATTTCATGATAGCATATACTGATATCGAACTGATTCTTTATTCTATTGTCAGTCAAGAGGTTAGGATTTGGGTCTTTGATGTATAGGAGTTATTATTATTATTATTATTATTATTATTATTATTATCATCATCATCATCATCATCATCATCATCATCATCATCATCATCATCATCATCATCATCATCATCATCATCATTACCATTATTACATACCTTTTTGTAGAGCGATTTCTCATTATACTTGCATTAAATGAGCAATACGACGGCTTAGTTCTTCCTAATCTCATCAGGTAGCAACAACGACCTCAATCTCGATTTCAAATAGTTGAGATCCCATGAAAACGACTGTTTAAAATGGACATGACAGTCAAAAGATAGTCATATCATCCATTTGCCCGCCTGTCATTTATTGGCATCAAAGACCGTTTGATCTCAGAAACAGAGCTGTAAGGCAAATCGAGATTAAATCTTGTCTTATCCCCCCCCCCCTTTCTTTAATAACTGTTTTATTGTAAACCTTTTAAATATTTTATGTACTTTTAAATTTGTTATCTGGTAAATCATGTGACCAATGACCTCATAACCATGTCATGGTGGTATGGAGTAGATTGGAGGTTCCCGATAGCTCAGTTGGTAGAGCACTCGCGTCACGTGCAAACAGACCAAGATCAATCCCGTTTGCAGTCGAGATATTTCTGAACCCCCCCCCCCCCACCCCACCCCTGTTCATCTAGCATTGATTGGGTAGCTGGGTCATTTAGACCTGGCGGAAATTCCTTTTTGCGATAGACTAACGTCCTATCCAAAGGGTAACAAGCATTGCTTTTGTCAGTTTCGCGCTATAGAAACCGGAATAAACTCTGGCTCCATGGGCCTATTGTCTCTGAAGGACTATTTTTTTTGATTTTTTTTTTGTAAGGAGTAGATTCTTAATATCGAATTTACAATTTATAAGATAACAATAAAGGAGACCTTATTGATTGTAATTTAAGAAATCTATGTAGCTTTGTTCTTTTAACCAACATCATCATCAAGTGCCAGGCCTGTTACAGACATCGGCGATCATGTCCCTCCAACCATATCTGTCCTCAGATCTTCTCAATAGCTCGAGTCCTGTTCCTCCTCCACCAATCCATCTGTTCAGATTGTCAATGTAATCTATCCTCTGTCTCCCTCTTCTTTTCTTCCCAGCAACTTTACCCGTAAGTAGAATCTTTTCAATAACGTTTTATCTGTAAATATGTCCGAGAAATTCTTTTAATTATACAGGGCCAATAAACATGATATTAAACTGCCAGAAGCCGTGGTATGTAAACGGTAATAAACAAAAATGAAAATGAGAGGTTCAAAAATTTTAAAAAACCCAACAAAATACCAAGCACGAAACGTTTCGGACCCAAAACCTTTCGTCAGCTGACAACACATAGAAAACGTCGTATTACTTAAATTAAATTATATCAAATAGGCGACAGAAAACGTCAGAACCAGTTTTGGGTATCTGGGAATGCTATTTTCTGGCAGAAATTACTTTCCGATAGACCCGAGGAGTCCCATCCGAAGGGTAGCAAGTAATTGATGATGTCTATTTAACTTTATAAAAACCGAGCAAACGGGCGGTTAAGCTGACCCTACTTATGAGCCTAATGGAATGCTTGCTGGCACAAGACGATGGAATAACATTTAGACTTTAGGGAAAGAGATTAGCGGAAGAGTAGTGTCCCTTGATTGGACGTCACCCATAGTCTGTGACGTCACCGGCGGAAAAGTTATTAGAGAGAGAACGTCATGTTGGTTGTGCACATGCGTTCTCTCTCTAATAACTTTTCCGCCTGTGACGTCACAGACTATGGTTGATGTCCAATCAAGGGACGCTACTCTTTCGCTAATCTCATCCCCTATAAAGTAAAAATAGATAATATTCCCTTTATTCATCCCATAGGGGAAAATCTTGGGTCTATTCCAAGGGAAGACTGAAATAGCCCAGTGTCAGCCGCAGTGCAGTGCCGCAAAAATTGAGCAAGGGAGGTGACTTGCTCAAGGCCACACAGTGCAGTAGCAGGGGATCGAACTCAGTACCTTTCAGGTACGAAGCAAAGACCGTACCGCTGAGCCACGTTCTGTTAAAAAATGCAAATGATTTTGTGTTTGTTTTATGAGAATTCTATATAAAAGGAGCACAAAAGTGAAAGAGAAATGTTCCAATATGTACAAAGGGGGATAACCAATTAAATTGAACATGAATTTTATAGATAGTATGTATGAAATTGACGTCACTCAAGTATTTGTGGTTGCTTCTTGCCATTCACGTTTAGGATTAATACTCACTAAACTCTATTAACCAGACTATAGATAGTATGCGATTGGCCAAGAAACTCATAACATTGCCATCCGGAAGTATAACAGACCAACACACAAATCTGTGTGCAACCATGAAAGTTTATAGTCGGGTTAATACAGTTCAGTGAGCATTACTCATAAACGCGGATGGCAAAAAATAATAAGAAAGACCTGCGTGACGTCATCTTCGTACTATCTATGAAAGTTCAAGGTTACAAATCGTTTTGTGTGTTGGTCCGTTATACTTCCAGATGGCAATGTTGTGAGCTTCTTAGCCATGTGCATACTATCTATAGATAGTTCGAAGATGACGTCACTCAGGTCTTTGTTATTGTTTTTTGCCATCCGCGTTTATGAGTAATGCTCACTGAACTGTATTATCCTGACTATAAACGTTCATGGATACACACAGTTTGTGTGTTGGTCCGTTATACTTCCGGATGGCAATGTTATGAGCTTCTTAGCCAAGCGCATACTATCTATAAAACATGATAACAACCAACACACAGCAGCAAGCTGCAACTTTTTTCTTGGATAACACGGAGTTCAATGAGTCGTGACCTCAATAGGATTCAATAGTCTGATGTCACGCCACCCGGCAACGGCGGCCATCTTGGTTCTAAACAAAGAAAATCATTACTTTTTATTCTTCATGCTGGCTAGAACTTTTCATATGCCTTGTGATCAGAATGTGTAAAAGACAAAACATGATCAGATTTATAATGGGGTTTTTCTTTTCCTCTGGATACGCTTTTATACTCGTCGGAGAAATATTTCATACGGGCGTCCGCCATTGATCCGATAGTTTAGAGCCAGTTCCTAAGTTACCATGCGTCATTACGAGGGAAGTGACGTTACGACTGTTGAAGCGTATTCTATGGAGACGCAAAGTATTAAAATATGAATATAGGTACATTTAACTGTAATAATTCATAAATCTATCTATAAATTAAACAACATGGAAATGGTAACAATCAATTTGATGGGAGATGTTCAGCATTTTGTATTGAAAATTGTCTAAATATATTTAATGAATTAGGTGTTAAATAGATTGTTAAAATCGGCTTTATAGCCACGAGGTGCAGTTATTTGCACTTATTCATGGGATATACTATAATAATAATAATAATAATAATAATAATAATAATAATAATAATAATAATAATAATAATAATAATAATAATAATAATAAAAATATTCCTTAACTACGTCATCCTAACATTTCTCATACTTCTTTAGTGTTTCTTTCATTCATCTTGATTTGTTGATAAAGGATAATCCCGAAACGTCAATATTATCAGTCATTATTCAACAAATTGAAGCTTATTATATTTTACTACTTATCGCTATTTTTTCCTTCGAGCTTCAATCGGATCCCGATTGTCAGTGGGTAGAGCACTCGCTTCATGATCAA
>NC_088360.1:143815966-143828466 GCF_034508935.2 Berghia stephanieae | reverse complement strand
CGGGTTTTTCCATTCTAAGGTTTATGCCTTACTCATTTTGTCATCTCGTCCCATTGCAACTTTGAGTTCAAGTCTTATGGGCCAAGGTAAAAAAGAAAGTTTTGTCTCCCAGAGTAAAATTCTCGAATTCGCCCGGGATCGATCTCAATGCTTTTGTGTGTGAAGCGAGTGCTCTACCAACTGAGATTTTTAGTATGACTACGTTAGTAGGAAAATTAAATCCTATTATTACTGAGTCGAGAAAATATTATGATAAGCCGAGGGTATTTATTGATCGAATAGTAAGCAAGTTAAAGTCAAAGCTCTATAGATAGTATGCGCTTGGCTAAGAAGCTCATAACATTGCCATCCGGAAGCATAACGGACCAACACACAAAACTGTGTGTATCCATGAACATTTATAGTCAGGTTAATACAGTTCAGTGAGCATTACTCATAAACGCGGATGGCAAAAAACAATAACAAAGACCTGAGTGACGTCATCTTCGAACTATCTATACAAATAGCTTGCTATGAATTTGACAACCTTATCACGTAGGTACGTATTTTACTGTTATGATTGAAGACGAACGAATAAAACATCCTCGGACAAAGAACGATAAAAACCCAACAAGAACCATCGATATTTATTTTGCTGAAGAATGATTTTGAGTTTGAAACGTTTCCTGTTTAGTATGTGCGACTATGGGTGGTGGTATTGTGGTATAACACTATCTTTCGGATCAGAATATCCTGTGTTTGATCCTCGCTCGGCGCATAGTCTTTACTAACATTCTCTCATTGTACACGGGGTGTAAAATGAGTACAGCTTTCGGCTCATAGTTGAGTCCTTGGGAAAGGCTCTTTTCTAACATTCTCTCATTGTACTCAGGTGTAAAATGAGTACAGCGTGGTCTGTGTTGGAAAAAAAATAATATTATTGCCTAACAGGCGTCACGTCATCTTCTTCTACATGTTACATGTATCTGTTGGTGAGGGACACTTTTGTAAACGTTTTGAAAAGCTCGTTTAGTGTCTTTTATATAGCACAACATGTATTAAAAATAGCATGTGCATAGATAGTTTTATTAAACTATCTACCATTAACATGTACAAATTAAGAACATTAACTTTGATACTACGCCTTGAATTTGTCTCAGAAAAATGTAATAAATAGGCATGGGGTAAAAGTAACCCGTGTAAACTACGGATATAGTCGGTGTTAGGGTTGAGGGAGTTAAGCTTGTATGTTGTATTATCCCTTATAATAATTCAAAACACCTAATCTTTTTCACCTAATGACCAATGACCCGTAAAAGTAGATTCACCTTTTCGTACTCTGATAAAAAGGAATGTTTCAAACACTTGGGCCATAAAACACGTCCTTCAAAAATCGATCGAGTAATCTGTTCATCTTGCGGCTTTGTGACCAAGTGGTGTGACACTCGCTTTCGGATTGGAAGGTCATGAAGGTTCAAGCCTCGCGCGGCGCACAGTTGAGTCCTTGGAAAAGGCTCTATACGCTTTGAGCACGTTTCGTGGATATTGTGCTATATAAAATCTTAAGTTTAAAAAAAAATCTATTCCATATTTGAACGGGGGTATTTCTGGCCAAAATTTTGAAAACATGTTTAAAATTAAATTTTTTTTTTAATCCCCTTTATTTATCCCCATGGGGAAATTTGTCTTCAGGGTCTATTCCAATGGAATACTGGAATGATCCAGGCGTTAGCCGAAGTGCAGCGCCGCAAATTGATCTAGGGCGAGGTGACTTGCTCAAGGCCACACCGCGCGGCGGGTGATCGAACTCGTTACTTTTTGGGTACGAACCAAAGACCGTACCGCTGAGCCACGCTGTCCCATTTTTCTCTTTTAATCAAAGTACAGCAGTATAGATAAAACGAAGTTGACGCCACTCAGGTCTTTGTTATTGTTTTTTGCCATCCGCGATTATGAGTAGTTCTCACTAAATTGTATTAACCAGACTATATAAACGTTCAAGGTTACACATATTTTGTGTGTTGGTGCGTTATACTTCCGGATGGCAATGTTGAGAACTTCTCATCCAAGCGCATACTATATATAAAAACAAACAATTTTGTCTTGTAAAGTAATGATGTTGAAATAGATGAGACCAAAGATGATAAACCCAAATCTGAAACGTAAGCTGTGATATATTAGCCCAAATCGATAGTGAGTACTTACAGTCAAGGTCTCCAGCCAGAACGTTCACTCACCACAGGTATTGATTAATGAGAATGTGAGGTAGTATTTGTGTGTAATGCTACTACTACTACTACTACTACTCCTACTACTACTACTACTACTACTACTACTACTACTACTACTACTACTACTACTACTACTACTACTACTACTACTACTACTACCACTACTACCTACTACTACTACTACTACTACTACTACTACTACTACTACTACTACTACTACTACTACTACTACTACTACTTACTACTTACTACTACTACTACTACTACTACTACTTACTACTACTACTACTACTACTATACTACTACTACTACTACTACTACTACTACTACTACTACTACTACTACTACTACTACTACTACTACTACTACTTCTACTTCTACTACTACTACTACTACTACTACTACTACTACTACTACTACTACTACTACTACTACTACTACTACTACTTCTACTACTACTACTACTACTACTACTACTACTACTACTACTACTACTACTACTACTACTACTTCTACTACTACTTCTACTACTACTATTATTAACTCCATCGTTGCCACTATATATATATATATATATATATATATATATATATATATATATATATATATATGTATATATCATTGTCATGCCAGCATTCAAATCCAATATTTTGGGATAACGAATCTCACAAGACTAAATATTCTAATCCATTTTTTTATCACGATCAATGTTTATTTTTTCTAAGTGAAATGGGTGTAATCCTCTTTTCCCCGTGATTGTATTATATCTTTTTACCCCACTATTCTTTCTGCGGCTATGTGGGCTAGTGGTTTGATGCTCGCTTTCGGATTGGAAGCTCCAGAGTTCGAGCCTCTCTCGGCGAATAGTTAGTTGAGTCTTTTAGTTAAGTCCATTTTCTAACATTTTCTCACCGTACTCAAGTGTAAAATGAGTACTTGGCCGTCAACAGCGTTGTCTCTGTCGGAAAAAACAATGTAATATCGTCTAACAGGCATTATATATCTCGTTCTACATGTTACGTGTTGCTGTTGGTCATGGACCCTTTGTAAAGCGCTTTGAGCACATTTAGTGGACATTGCCCTGTATAAAAATTATTCTTTTATTTGCAGATGTCATACAGTAATTATTGCTCTGTGTTTATGCTTTAGAGATCACAGCACATAGAATAGTAGCGTAGTATTCACTTGCAATATTTTTGGGATATTCTCAAAAATTTGTACAAATGTTTAACTTTGAAGCAGAATATTTTTTTAATTGAGCTTTTATACAGCGCAATATCCACTAAACGTCCTCAAGGCGCTTTTCAAGCGGTCCTTGACCAACAACATCATTTATCATGTAGGATGGAACATGACGCCTGTAAGGCGATAGAACAATTTTGTTTTCCGACAGAGACAACGCTGTTAACGGCCAGGTACTCATTTTACACTTGAGTACGGTGAGAGAATGTGAATAAAGAGCCTTCTCCAAGGACTCAACTATGCGCCGAGCGAGGCTCAAACCCAGGACCTTCCAATCCGAAAGCGAGTGTCGTACTACAAGACCACATAGCCACACACACACACATAATTTTGTTGATAATCAATTAATTCCATATTTAAATCCTTAAAGACAATGAAATCTCAATAATAATATTATGATTAATTCAAATTGATGATGGATCGACAGAAGGATAAGGAACGAGAATGAATGGGAAATGAATGAAAAGAAGGGAAGTCATCAAAGGAATGAATCGGTCCATGAGCTCCCCTAGGCGTCTGTCTTCATGATGGCCTGCTATCGACTTTTCTATGGATTCTCTCCCCTTTCTCTTTTTTTTTTCTTCTCTTCCTTTTAAGGAAAGCCATCGATTACTTCCCCTCTCACCTCCTGTGGCAGCCTTGAGGAATAACAAACATGAAAGAAGACATCCTTTTTATTTCAACAAAAGTTCAAGGTTTTTTTCTAATTCCGCAGTAGAAACAGCAACAACAGCAGTTAATAGCGGCGGTGGCCGCCGTCATTAAAAGCAGTTTTTAAAATTTCCTCTTCCCCGCCTAATTGGTATTCGATAATTATTTGTCCCACGTTCTTTAACTTTGCTCTGCTTTGATCAATTTTTGCGATGTGGTCCAGCGGTTTGGTCTCTAACGTGTGGCTTGCAGATCCCGCTTCGAGTCTTTCGTCTGTCTAGAATTTTAGTGATGTATTATAGTTTTTACTGTTTTGGTATAGATAGACTGAAGCAGTATTTAAAAATATATATATATATATATGAATATATTTATTCATCCCATTGGGGACATAATTTGTCTTTAGTGTATATTCCAAGGGAAGACTGGAATAACCCATGTGTCAGCCGCAGTTTAGCGCCGCAAATTGAGCCAGGGCGTTGTGACTTGCTAAGCTAGCAGCCGGTGATCGAACTCGGTACCTTTCGGGTACGAAACATAGACCGTACCGCTGATCCACGCTGAGCTCCCCCCCCCCCCCCCCCCCCCCCCCCCCCATCAAAATTTTCTATGTTTGGCTCTTTGTTCTTTTTTTAAATTTGGAAGCTGTATACATTTCTTTTTAAACATTATGTTTTGATAATTTAGTTTTTATTTATATCTATCGATACCGGAATTAAGGTTTTTCTAGACGATATATTGCGGTAAAACAGTCAATTCCTTACATTTACATTCTCAATAGAAATTGATTGAAGACTCATCACTTTCATTATTATATGACCTCTCACAGGAAAGTTAGAAAGCAAAAAGAGTAAAGGTAGACCAAGAAAAACATATATAAATAGTTTGAACAGCTGGGTGACAAAGAAAGAGAAGAGTAATATTAATTTTCTGAGGTTATCTGATCAGAGAGATGAATGGCGTACCATGATCACCGATGTCTGGCACAGATTTTGTACTTGAAGAAGAAGAATAATATGACCTACCTTTTGATTAATAATAATTTGAACAATGATAATAACAAGAATTATAATAATAACTGATTTTGATGATGATCATGTCACTGGACCAGAAGGGAGCCGCGTGACTCAGCGCTACGGTCTTTGCTTCGTACCCAAAAGGTACAGAATTCGACTACCAGCCTCGTTGTGTGGCCTTGAGCAAGTCACCTACCTCACCCTAGCTCATTTCGCGGGCTGCACCGCGGCTGACGCCTTGGTTACTCCAGTCTTCCCTTGGAATAGACCCTAAAGACAAATTTCCCCTTGGGAATGAATAAAGAATTGTATCTATTTATTTATTTATAACATTACAGAAACAATTTACCACAGATTTTAGGTTTTTAAAAGTTTATTTATCATTTGTATAATGCATATTTTTGTTTTGTGATGCTGTTGTCAGGAGACGAATCGCTTCCGGGTGGGAACCAATCCAGAAAATAGGGGCTTATCCACTCTACAAAACACTGACAAAACCTTATCCTTCTCATTTTGTCCAAAATATAATATAAAATAAAATTTTAAAAACTAGATTAATATTATTGGCTCTTAACTTGCCAAGATATCTAAAATCAAAAACCACCTCAACGATCTATTCTTTGACGATGTGTGTAGATAGTTCCTCTTGACTCATCGATTTTTTGAAGTAAATAATATACATTCTGGCCAAAATGTTTTAAAAAGGCGTTTTTCAAGTTGAGCTTTGTTTTTTGAGCTTTTATCTAGAGCAATATCCACTAAACGTGCTCAAAGCGCTTTACAAGGGGTCCCCAGCCAACAGCAACACTTAATATGTAGGACGGGACATGACGCCTATTAGGCGATATTATATTTTTCTCGGACAGAGACAATGCTGATAACGGCCAGGTACTCATTTTACACATGAGTACGGTGAGAGAATGTGAGTAAAGAGCCTTTTCCAAGGACTCAACTATGTGCTGAGCGAGGCTCGAACCCAGGAACTTCCGATTCGAAAGCGAGTGTCATACCACAAGACCACATAGCAGCACAAGTTAACAACAGCCCTAGGGTAATCAGATCAGCTCAGATGAAAGCCTCTGATTGATATAAATTGGCAATGCATTATATTTTTGTTGTCAAGGCAGCCACTAGGAGAATCGATATTATAAATATCACATTGTATCATTTCATCAAACCGTTGAATGTCTGGTTTTCTGTAATGAAGCGGGAGAAGAGTAATGACGAGAATTAAATTCTGACGATGCAGGTCAATTTATTTTAAAAACGAGATGGTTCTAGTGCCAGGCTATAAGTTAACGATGGCTACACTAGAACTCACCAGGAATTATAGTTTGACATTATTTTTTAGGGTTTTGCAGCGTCCAGTGAGTTGTCGTTAGTATTTCTCAAGGAATCAAGTGATTCCATTGGTTGACCTATTGAATACAACTCGTGATTTGTTTTCTTTTATGGCTCCAATGGGGAACAAAGGTCGTGACATCAAGCTTTCTACACTTTTGGTTCAAAGTTCCATGGGAATGTGTATGTTGTAACCAGTCCTTCGGAGTACTTAGAATGAATTGGTTACATAAAGGTGGCATACTTATTCCAGTAGTAGGATGTATAAGCAGATTCTTAGAATTGGATTCAGTAGTCTGGTGTCACGTCGCCCAGCAACGGCGGCCGTCGTGGTTCTAAACAAAGAAAATCTGTACTTTTTATTCTTCATGCTAACTAGAACTTTTCGTATGTCTTGTGATCAGAATGTGTAAAAGTCAAAACATGATCAGATTTATAATGTTTTTTCCCCTCTGGACACGCTTTTATGCTCGTCGGAGAAAGATTTCATAAGGGCGTCCGCCATTGTTCCGATAGTTTAGAGCCTGTGTTACTAAGTTACCATGCGTCATTAGGAAGGAAGTGACGTTACGACTGCTGAAGAGTATTGGGAAAACAAGTTGTGACATCAAGATTTCTCCTCTTTTGGTTCCTAAATCCATGGGAGTGTGTTATAACCAGTCCTTCTGTGTACTAAGAATGAATAGGTTAAATAAAGGTGGAATCATTATTTCAGTAGCAGGATGCATATGCAGATTTTTAGAAATACGTAAAAGAGAAAGGATGGATGATCTTTATTTACAACCAGCATATATTTATACTAGAAAATAAGATAGCATCACTCTGACACCAGAAGATGAATTACACAACTTGTATTCAGACCTCCGGAAGAGTGGTTATACACTTCCTATGAAATAGGAACCAGATTTTTGGACATCAAACTTTTCTTCTGTATTCGGGACATTCGTTTCATAATACAATGCTATGAAAAACAAGTATGATCAGACCGGCATTTTTTGTGTGCTTACTTCCCACACCCCCGCCCCTCCTCCTCTTTTCTCTTTTATCATATTATTCCCTTCTATTCGGGCGTCTGTGTGTATTTGTTATTTGGACGAGGTGGAATAATTAATTCAATGTCATATGTGACCCAACGTCTCAAAACGGTATTGAGTCGGGATGATTAAGGTGCTGAAAATGAAAATTGTAGCCAGAAATATCATGCTTAAGTTGAGTTTATGTGCTGTATAGAGGAGAAAGGACATCATATTTTACTGTGCTAAACACCAACGTTTCATATTTTTGACCAGTTTAACTATAATTTGATTTTTTAGCATCCCGACATAATACCGGTTTGAGATGAGGGGTCACATATTATTAGAAATGCATGCTGAACGCATTCAAAGCAAATGCATGCAGGGATGACTGATATCTACACAAGTACAGAGAAGGAGTTTGGGAGGGAAGGGGAAGGTGGAAAAAGAAGATGAAAACGGTGGGGGGGGGGGGGGGGGGAGGGGTCGGATGAGTATTCATCCAGTCTTTGTCGGTGACAGCATGAGCCGCGAGTTATCCGCACTGATCGAATCACCTCACTGTGAACTCTGATTGAACTTTCATCGATAAACGAACGACTGTGAGGATTTCTCTTCCGACATGCCAACTCTTCCCTGTGCGGCTAATGTGGTCTAGTGGTACGACACTCGCTTTCGGATCGGAAGGTCCTGGGTTCGAGCCTTGCGCTCGGCGCATAGTTGAGTCCTTGGAAAAGTCTCTTTAGTCACATTCTCTCACCGTACTCTGGTGTAAAATGAGTACCTGGCCGTTAACAGCGTTGCCTTTGTCCGAAAAATTGTAATATCGCCTAACAGGCGTCATGTCCTGTCCTACATGTTAAATGTTGCTGTTGGCCAGGGACCCCTTGTAAAGCGCTTTGAGCACATTTAGTGAATATTACGCTATATAAAGCTCAATATTAATTTTTTTTACCCCCCCCCCTTTTTTTTTTTCTATAGAAGGTTGTATTTTGGGCCACTGATATGAAATCTATTATTTTCTTTTTATTAAATTATGTGTCTGTGCAAGACATAATCAGTCGGAAGGTGAACATTTTGGATTTGCATTCTTTTGCATTTACTGAAAGAATATGCTCCCCAGAGCATTTTAATCCTTATTTGAAGTAAATTGGGTGCTTTTTCATGAAGTTATGGTCAGATGTATGGGAAAGGTATCCAGCAACTTTTCTCTAATTTCATACTTATTCAACTTGACAAGCTGTTAAAAAATATTTAGAAGTGAAATTAAATTTTGGTAATTCCCGAAGATGTACAAAAAGTGTTGATTTAATCATTTATGACAAGAATTCAGTTTTGATCAAAATTGATCTCCTAACTAAACTTGGCAATATCTAAGTTCAAAACTTTTCAAATCATCCGATTGATTATGTCATTCACTGTAACAAATAGGGTTGGGGATTATAAAATTAGATAGTGCAGACCATGATAAATATTTGCCATCGAGCACAGAATTACTGGCAAATCTGCTAAAAATTATAAAACTATTTTTTTCAGATTGATATACGAGTAACGTGCATGCCTTTCTTAAATGAAGGGATAATTCTATCATCTATTGAGTCTAATAACTACGAGTATATATACAATCTGCTCGGGCATAATGATCGGTCCTTTGGTGTCGGGGAAACTATATGATCAATTACACAATGTATATATTCAGTTCACCGGAAGTGGTCATGCACTTCCAATGAGATTGGAACCAGTCTTTTGACATCGCATTTGATTCCCTATAGATAGTTCGAAGATGACGTCACTCAGGTCTTTGTTATTGTTTTTGCCATCCGCGTTTATGAGTAATGCTCACTGAACTGTATTAACCTGACTATAAACGTTCTTGGATACACACAGTTTTGTGTGTTGGTCCGTTTATACTTCCGGATGGCAATGTTATGAGCTTCTTAGCCAAGCACATACTATCTATAGATAGTGTGCGCTTAGCTAAGAACCCAAAACTATGTGTTACCTTGAACGTTTATAGTCTGGTTAATACAGTTTAGTGAGAATTATTCATAAACATGGATGGCAAAAAACAATAACAATGGCCTGAGTGACGTCATCTACGTTCTACCTATTGGTCGAACAAATGAATGCAAGTCACAATTTGATTTTTTTTTTTTTTTTTTTTTTTGCTCGTCTGGCCTTGTATTGAGGCGTTTAGCCAATAGATAGTATGCAGATGACGTCACTCAGGTCTGTGTTATTGTTTTTGCCATCCGCGTTTATGAATAATGCTCACTGAACTGTATTAACCTGACTATAAACGTTCTTGGATACACACAGTTTTGTGTGTTGGTCCGTTATACTTCCGGATGGCAATGTTATGAGCTTCTTAGCCAAGCACATACTATCTATAGATAGTGTGCGCTTAGCTAAGAACCCAAAACTATGTGTTACCTTGAACGTTTATAGTCTGGTTAATACAGTTTAGTGAGAATTATTCATGAACATGGGTGGCAAAAAAACCAAGAACAATGGCCTGAGTGACGTCATCTACGTTCTACCTATTGGTCGAACAAATGAATGCAAGTCACAATTTGATTTTTTTTTTTTTTTGTTTTTTGCTCGTCTGGCCTTGTATTGAGGCGTTTAGCCAATAGATAGTATGCAGATGACGTCACTCAGGCCTTTGTTATTGTTTTTGCCATCCGCGTTTGTGAGTTGTTCTCACTAAACTGTATTAACCAGACTATAAAAGTTCATGGTTACACAGAGTTTGTGTGTTGGTCCGTTATACTTCCGGATGGCAATGTTGTGAACTCCTTGGCCAAGCGCATTCTATCTATAGATAGAATCAAGTTGACGTCACTCGGATATTTGTTATTGTTTATGAGTAATTCTCACTTAACTGTATTATCCAGACTATAAATGTTCATGGTCTTGGTCCGTTATACTTCTGGATGGCTATGTTTTGATCTTTTTAGCTAAGCGCATACTATCTATTGATGCGTTTAGCCAATACTCATAACATTTGACTTATTGATATAAAACGTTCTACACATAAAATATGTGTAACCTTAAACGGCTATAGTCTGGTCGATAGAATTTAATGAGTACTAATAACTAAAAGACAGTCTAAAAACAAGAATAATGAGCTGAGTGACTTCAATTTCGTTCCATCTGTCGCGTTTTGAGACGATAGGTGACAAACTACTAGAATGACTTGTCCTTGAACTATTACTGTCTGGCACTGTAGCATTCAAAGACATTCCTGCCTTCTATTCTAACCGTAGCCATCGTTAGGTTATAGCCTGACACTGAATTCCAAAAGGACTGGCATTTTGACGTCATTATTTGGTTTTTGCACCGCCTTGTGAGTTGTCGTTTGTAGTGCTCATGGAAACAAGTGGTCCCATTGGTTGAACTATTGAATACAAATCACGATTTGTTTTCTTTTGCGGCAAAAGACTGACATTTTGACGTCATTTTTTGGTCAGTATCAGGCTATAGATAGTATGCGCTTGGCTTAGAAGCTCACAACATTGTCATCCGGAAGTATAACGGACCAACGCACAAAACTTTGTGAAACCTTGAACGTTTATAGGCTGGTTCATACAGTTTAGTGAGAATTACTCATAAACGCGGATGGCAAAAAAAAATAACATAGACCTGACTGACGTCATCTTTGTTCTATCTATATCTTTACAATGGCTACGTTCTAACATTGTACCAGTCTGCTCTTAACATTTTTCCTTCCAATATTCCCTATTGGCAACCCTGCTGATCAACTACGTGATGCTGAGTCGAGGAAAGATTGATGTCATGGTTTTAGCACCAAGCATTACGTCTACTCACGTGCAAAATGGAATGTCGAACGTGCAGTCATGGAGAAGAGATACATGCACATGAAACCGGGGATCTTATTTTGATCACCCCATAAATATAACACCCGTGACCATCACTCACTCTACATGCAACCCAGTGATTTTTTAATTCAGAAAAGTGAGTGGAGCAGGCACTTATGTTGGTAACAACAAGATATGAAGTGAGTAGAAAAGTGCCAGAAGACAATAGAGAATAACATTTTTTTTTTCGCGGCGGTGGTGGGGTTTGAACCTGCGACCTTATTGGTACGACAACTCCGCCTGGCAGGTGAGAGCGTGGCTCTACCGTGTGAGCTATCCACGAACACTAAAATATTCGTTTCAAACCCAAAGTCATTTCTAGATCCCTCTCTCACCCACTTCTTGAGATCGCCGATTCGTTCGCCACCATCGCGAAGTAATTTTGACCAGCAGTTAAGCTTAATAGCCAATATTCTCATCACAAACATATAACATAGAAACGATTGAGACATTGAGTATGCTCCGGTGTATGGGGTGAATTTTTAATTCAGAAAAGTGAGTGGAGCAGGCACTTATGTTGGTAACAACAAGATATGAAGTGAGTAGAAAAGTGCCAGAAGACAATAGAGAATAAAAAATATTTTCGCGGCGGTGGTGGGGTTTGAACCTGCGACCTTATTGGTACGACAACTCCGCCTGGCAGGTGAGAGCGTGGCTCTACCGTGTGAGCTATCCACGAACACTAAAATATTCGTTTCAAACCCAAAGTCATTTCTAGATCCCTCTCTCACCCACTTCTTGAGATCGCCGATTCGTTCGCCACCATCGCGAAGTAATTTTGACCAGCAGTTAAGCTTAATAGCCAATATTCTCATCACAAACATATAACATAGAAACGATTGAGACATTGAGTATGCTCCGGTGTATGGGGTGAATTTTTAATTCAGAAATGTGAGTGGAGCAGGCACTTATGTTGGTAACAACAAGATATGAAGTGAGTAGAAAAGTGCCAGAAGACAATAGAGAATAAAAATTTTTTTCGCGGCGGTGGTGGGGTTTGAACCTGCGACCTTATTGGTACGACAACTCCGCCTGGCAGGTGAGAGCGTGGCTCTACCGTGTGAGCTATCCACGAACACTAAAATATTCGTTTCAAACCCAAAGTCATTTCTAGATCCCTCTCTCACCCACTTCTTGAGATCGCCG
>NC_088360.1:143805966-143810966 GCF_034508935.2 Berghia stephanieae | reverse complement strand
GAGCTCAGTTTATGACATCATAATATTTATTCTGGATACTTAAAATCAACCCACGTGTCCCAGTTTTGACTATAGATAGTATGCGCTTGGCTAAGACACTCACAACATTGCCATCCGGTAATATAACGAACCAACACACAAAACTATGTGTAATCTTAAACGTTTATAATCTAGCTAATACAATTTAGTGAGAATTACTCACAAACGCGGGTGGCAAAAAGCAACAACAAAGGCCTGAGTCACGCCATCTTCATTCTATCTATATTTAAGTGTGTTCAATTTATGAAATATTATTTACCGTACTGAAAAAACGTCCCAAATAAATTCAACCCAACTGTCACGGCCTTGACCTTGTTTATTCCACGTGACGTCATCAACATCTCACCAGATAATCTCGTTATGAAACGTACGGTGAGTCAGAAATCTGGTTCTAAAATGTTTTGCTAAAAATGACTCAAGTATTTTTGAGGTCATTCAGCAGGGTCGCGCAGAGAGCAGAAAAAATATGATTTCTGGGTCGTTTTGAAAATTATTTAACGTTGTTTAAAGGAAAACTTATAGATAGTATGCGCTTGGCTAAGAAGCTCACAACATTGCCATCCGGAAGTATAACGGACCAACACATTAAACTATATTATGTAACCATGGACTTTCATAGTCTGGATAATACAGTGAGAATTACTCATAAACGTGGATGGCAAAAAAAAAAAAAAAAAAAAAAAAAACAATAATAGAGAACTGAGTGACGTCAACTTCATTCTTTCTATTCCAGAAAAAACAAAACAAAAAAAAAGAACAACAAAAAAATAAAAACTTGAGCTTTTATATAGCGCAATATCCACTAAACGTGCTCAAAGCGCTTTACAAGAGGTCCCTGGCCAACAGCAACATTTAACATGTAGGACAAGACATGACGCCTGTCAGGCGATATTACAAATTTTTGGGACAGAGACAACGCTGTCAACTTAGGTACTCATTTTACACCTGAGTAGGGTGAGAGAATGTGAGTAAAGAGCCTTCTCCATGGACTCAACTATGCGCCGAGTTCAAGGCTCGAACCCAGGACCTTCCGATCCGAAAGCGAGTGTCATACCACTAGACCACCTAGCCGCACAACGACATTGAGGGTGACCAATAAACTTTTCAAAAAAGATCCTCAAATCCATTCAATTTTCATTTTAAAACATGAATGAAATATTCATTAGAACTACGGAATTACTGTCTTCTTATAGATAGTATGCGATTGGCTAAGAAGCTCATAACATTGCCATCCGGAAATAAAACGGACCAACACACAAAACTGTGTGTATCCACGAACGTTTATAGTCAGGTAAATACAGTTCATTGAGCATTACTCATAAACGCGGATGGCAAAAAACAATAACAAAGGCCTGAGTGACGTCATCTGCATACTATCTATAAATACGATGCAATATCATAATTAAAACTATCTAGTGTGAAGCAAAGTTAATGGGTTGAATTACTCTTCGATAATTGTGACGCGTCTCACAAATCGGTATTTAATTCTATTGACGTGAATACGCTTCAACAGTCATGTCCTCACTTCCCTCGTAATGACGCACGGTAACTTAGTAACTGGCTCTAAACTATCGGAACAATGGCGGACGCCCTTATGAAATATTTCTCCGACGAGCATAAAAGTGTATCCAGAGGAGAAAAACATTATAAAAATGATCATGTTTTGACTTTTACACATTCTGATCACAAGGCATATGAAAAGTTCTAGCCATTATGAAGAATAAAAAGTACCGATTTTCTTTGTTTAGAACCACGATGGCCGCCGTTGCTGGGCGACGTGACATCAGACTATTGTATCCAATTGTGACTCATGTCACAAATCCGTATTTAATGGTATTAATAATAATAAATGGCATTTATATAGCGCTTTGCCCCGTTGTCACAGGCTCTAATCGCTTTACAGTGATATAAAACAAAACATATTACAGTAAGACAAGTTTGATGGAAAAGTGATACGAACTCAATTTAACAACAACAGAATATTATAATAGTATTGCAACATTATGACGTAAAAAGATAAAACTTTAATCGAGATTTGAAAGTTGTCAACAAATTCGAACATCTCACGTGTGTTGGGAGAGAGTTCCAAAAATGGGGGCGGCCGAAAATTTAAAAGATTGTTCACCTATTTTACGCGTATTGACGTGAATTGGGGTTTAAGAGTTATTTTTAGATTGTTAAACGGCTTTGTGCAGCTATGTGGTCTAGTGGTATGACACTCGCTTTCGGATCGGAAGGTCCTGGGTTCAAGCCTCGCGCTCGGCGCACAGTTGAGTCCTTGGAAAATGTTCTTTACTCACAATATATATATATATATATATATATATAAAGCTCAATTTATTATAATTTATTATAAGAGCTATTTTTAGATTGTTATACCATCTGTGTTATATCATATCATTATCTTCATCTTCCACCCATCCATCCATTATGGCCTGTACTCTTTGATCACGTAGCCAGACAGCAGTCTCCACGTTCTATCACGATTCTCTGCGATGGTATGACGTATGCATCGTTTCTTCTCTTCTTCTTCAAGTACCAAGTCTGTGCCAGACATCGGTGATCATGGTACGCCATTCATCTCTCTGATCAGATAACCTCAGAAAACTAATATTACTCTTCTCTTTCTTTCTCACCCAGCTGTTCAAACTTCTGTTTCTTAAATGACATTAATTTGGCTATCCTTAGGGTATGTAAACCGCTGTCTTCCTCTAGCTCATATTATATCATATCATATAATAATAATAATAATAATAATAATAATAATAATAATAATAATAATAATAATAATAATAATAATAATACTAATACTACTAATAATAATGCTGAAAACTTATATAGCGCTATAACTCCGAGAAACCAGACTCTAAGCGCTTAAATTACAAATTACTTTGGCTGAAACATACTCATTTACACACACAAGCACACACACACACACATACACACACACACACACAACACAACACACAACACAAACCAAACCTATCTTTCTTCTCATACCATCTACTAAAATCGAAACAAATATGTTTTAAGCGAACGTTTAAAAATAGACAAAGATTCTTTTTCACGAATGCTCTGCGGTAAGGCGTTCCAAATAGAGGGTCCGAAATGAGAAAAGGATCTCATTCCAGCATTTTTCCGAATTCGAGGGACAACTAGTTTTGTGGAATCACTGGCCGAACGTAAGGGGCGGGGTTTTGAATAGCTTTCAATTAGTTCTGAAAGGTAGGAAGGGGCAGTACCTTCAAGACAACGATACACTAAAACACAAGCTTTGAATTTAATCCTTTTCTCAACAGGCAGCCAATGCAGGTCATGAAGTAGAGGTCCGGCAGAGTCGCACCTACGCTTCATGAATACTAGTCTGGCAGCGCTGTTTTGGACAATCTGAAGACGTTTCAGATTGTATTGCGAAACGCCAAACAACAGAGCATTACCATAATCCAATTTCGATAGTACGAGGGACACAACCAAGTGCTTGGTCACATCTTCAGATATGAACCGTCTAATGGAAGCAATCTTTTTTAGTTGGAAAAAGAGAGATCTAACCAAATTATTAACCTGATGCTCCATCGACAGTCCAGAGTCTAAGAATGTGCCAAGGTTTTTCACTTTGTCAACAATTTGAATGGAGGCATCCCCCATCTTCAAATCTGTTTCATTTTTCCACTTCCTGTTCCCCACATACAGCACCTCCGTCTTACCATCATTCAGTTTCAGTCTGTTCTCATTCATCCATTTCTTAACACTTTGGATACAATTTTTACTATTGGCTGATACTTCTTGTAAATTTCTCGTATTGGAAACGCAGTACAATTGCGTATCATCAGCGTATTGATGGTAAGACAGACCGAAACTTCTGATGATTATAGACAGAGGACCAACGTACAAAACAAAAAGAACGGGTCCAAGTACTGAACCCTGGGGAACCCCACAATCAAGAAAGATTTCCTCAGATCTATATTCATCCACCGTAATAATCTGTTTACAATTAAACAAATATGACCTAAACCAATCAAGCGCTGCACCAGACACGCCATAAGTAATTTCAAGACGTTTGAGAAGAAGATTGTGATCAATAGTATCAAAAGCAGTCGATAGGTCAAGCAAATATCATATCATATCATATCGAAGTGCACTTATTTTCAGGTCTGATAATCCAATTTCTTATGGGCTCATTGTTGCTGGATGGATGGAAATCTCAAAAAATGACTCAAAATGTTGTCCATGACAACAATGTTAAACTACTAGGTCCAAAAGAGGGTTCTTCGGATGTCAGACCTGCTTATATGTACACGTCGTATCATATGATATCATATAATTCGAATGGTTATTTAGGCCATCTGACCTTCAGGTTCAATAAAGTATATATTATCTTATCTTATCTTATCTAATCTTATCCATTTGGTTTTCAACAAAACGGGGTAAAATTCTACGCTTGTCAGCCAGGCACAAAACTACTAAAAACAAGACACAAGTTTTGAAAATTTCGATATCGTAAATTTTATACGACTTTGGTATTATCGGCATATATAGTTTCTTAACAAATCATAGATTTTTAATCAAACTTAGCAAGTATTAAATTAAGGTATTGTTCTTGTCACAAAACAATTTTCGACTGTTTCTGATTCCTTCTTCGTATTAAAACAGTGCCACACTCTTTTCCAGTTTATTTCTCTCGCACTCGGTATAATATCTCAGTGCTGAACACCCTACTCTTTAAGTTATTCATGAGACTGATCGAATTTGTCGACGCTTTTAGACTTTTACGACCATTCAAGTATAAAAAATATCTTGATTACAGTATAATCCGATTGGATGTTGAATTAAGACAACAAAAAGTAACAAGAACACAGATGTTTTACGTACATTGTAACTCATTGACGTGAGAAATTATTCAGCGAGAAGCAATTTCGCTATTTCCCTGACGTAACAATTTGTGAGACTCCAAGAACCAATAT
>NC_088360.1:143798466-143800966 GCF_034508935.2 Berghia stephanieae | reverse complement strand
TTCTCTATCGCAAAGTACTTTCCGCCAGATCTAACAAACCCAGCTACCCAATCACTTCCGGGTGGACAGAGGGGTCAGAAAAAAAATCATCTCGACTGCACCCGGGATCGATCTCGGTCTCTTTGCGTGTGAAGCGAGTGCTCTACCAACTGAGCTATCCGGACCCCATTCCAATGGCTTAATTCTCAATAAAACTGACGATCTTCATATAATATTTTGAAAATTGTAACAAAACGCTTTTTAAAGATTTGGCAAGAAAATATCTTTGAAGTCTCAATAAGTATGGGATATATTTGGCAATTTGGTGATTATGCTGCAACGTGGCTCAGCGGTATTGTGGATATTGCACTATATAAAGCTCAATTTTTTATAATTCACTTTGCATCATACCTGAAAAGTACCGAGATCAGTCTTGCTGTGTGGCCTTGAGCAAGTCACATAGCCTTAGCTCACTTCGCCGCGCTGCACTGCGGCTGACGCCTGGGATATTCCATTCGTCCCTTGGAATAGATCATAAAGAAAAAAAATCCCTTTTGGTATAAATAAGGGAAATTTATTATATTTTATTATCTTAACTTCTGAACATTTTTTTTTTTTTGCGCGCACCAACAGATTCGATTACCTGATCCATTTTGACTTTTGATGGCTCAAAACACTCGTTTCCATTTATGGTAATTTTAACAATAGTATAATAATTAAAATATTTACCCGCAAATGGTAGATGTTCTTACCTGGTAAATTAAATGTTGTGGGGTTAAAATGAAAAATGTCACAACAAAGTTCATTTATTTGCAGGTCTGATGACCCCATTCATTATGGGCCAATATCGTGTTGTAATCGAAATCTCAAAAAATAATGAAGCGAAATATTGTCCATTACAACAATGGTAAACAAGGCCCATAATTTGATTCGGTTGTCAGACCTGCTTATATGTACACGTCGGTATGGCATTTTCAATCGAACACTTCTTCTATTTTTTCTTAGTAATTTGGGGGTTGTGCGTGTGTGTGTGTGTGTGTGTGTGTGTGTATGTGTGTGTGTCTGTTTTAATAACCCGTTTCTCAAATCAAATGCTTAGAGTTATTTCATAGGCATGAATAGAACAACACATCAACATCCTTTATGTACAAATTGGATTCAATAGTCTGATGTCACGGCAACGGCGGCCATCTTGGTTCTAAACAAAGAAAATCATTACTGTTTATTCTTCATGCTGGCTAGAACTTTTCATATGCCTTGTGATCAGAATGTGTAAAAGTCAAAACATCATCAAATTTATGTGTTTTTTCCTCTGGATACCCTTTATGCTCGCCGGAGAAATATTTCATACGGGCGTCCGCCATTGTTCCGATAGTTAGGAGCCAGTGTTACTAGGTTACCATGCGTCATTAGGAAGGAAGTGACGTTACGACTGTTGAAGGGTATTCATTTCGTGTCAAATTCATTGCTGACCTTACCGGACTAAAATGAATTTGTTTAAAATTGAAAGATGAGCTTTCGAACTGTCAATAAAATAATCATTATCGTATTATATGACCTCATGGAATGTCGTGCGTGGTAGAACACAAAGGTTATCAGTAGTAGGTCCAAGTACGCAGATGAGTTCAATAACTCGACGTAGTACTCACGTCTCATTCGTATAATATCATCGCTTTTCATCCTTCGGTTAAATGGGGTTTCAGTGACGAGAAATGAGTGTTCGGAATGTGAAGAAACATTAGGTTGTCACTTTCATGTATTCATGCTTGGGAGACCTCAAATGCTTTCTGGGTCGTTTTTATTTTACTCACTCAGTCAGTCTTTAATTTGTAATAATGAAATATAAAGTGCGCACAGGTAATTTAGAATAAATTATAAGGACAAACAAACAAATAAATAAATTAACAAACGTTTTGGCCCTTTGCCTTCATAAGAAAACAAACAATTTTCATAATATTATTATATTCTTTTTCCAAGAGGCCCACAGAATTTGTGACTTCAATTGGCTGAAAATGGAGTCAACATATACCGGGTTTGCAGTGTAGCCTAGCTTTAATAAATAATCCCAACTACCTACCAAGAATTTCAAACATTTTGTGACTCTACACATACAGAAACAACAACAAAAATCATTTTCCTTCAACACAAAAAAAAATAAATAAAGATAGTTCGAAGGTGACGTCACTCAGGTCTTTTTTATTGTTTTTTTTTACCATCCGCGTTTATGAGTAATGCTCACTGAACTCTATTAACCTGACTATAAACGTTCATGGATACACACAGTTTGTGTGTTGGTCCGTTATACTTCCGGATGGCAATGCTATGAGCTTCTTAGCCAAGCGCATACTATCTATAAACGTTCATGGATACACACAGTTTTGTGTGTTGTTCCGTTATACTTCCGGATGGCAATGCTATGAGCTTCTTAGCCAAGCGCATACTATCTATAAACGTTCATGGATACACACAGTTTTGTGTGTTGGTCCGTTATATACTTCCGGATGGCAATGCTATGAGCTCC
>NC_088360.1:143776609-143790867 GCF_034508935.2 Berghia stephanieae | reverse complement strand
GTAAAGAAATAAAGACATTACTAAATACCAGACCGACGATAGGGATATATACTTATAGAAGATACTGTCATATTTTAAGGTAAAAAGGAGATCATTCTACTTTATCTTATGCGTTTGTATCACACGATATAAACCATACCAAATTCCCTTTATTTATCCCCTTCATGTCGAGGTCTATTCCAAGGGAAGACTAGAATAACTCAGGTGTTAGCCGCAGTACAGCGCGGCAAAGTAAGCAAGGACGAGGCGAATTAGGTACCTTCTAGGTACGAACAAAGACCAAGACCATTCCCATTGGCCACGAAGCAACTTATCCATTAAATGTGTTCGACGCATTTTACATTGATAGAGTGATAGACGCATTTTACATTGGTAGAGTGATAGACGCATTTTACATTGATAGAGTGATAGACGCATTTTACATTGATAGAGTGATAGACGCATTTTACATTGATAGAGTGATAGAGCATTTACATTGATAGAGTGATAGACGCATTTTACATTGATAGGTGATAGACGCATTTTACATTGATAGAGTGATAGACGCATTTTACATTGATAGAGTGATAGACGCATTTTACATTGGTAGAGTGATAGACGCATTTTACATTGATAGAGTGATAGACGCATTTTACATTGATAGAGTGATAGACGCATTTTACATTGATAGAGTGATAGACGCATTTTACATTGATAGAGTGATAGACGATTTTACATTGATAGAGTGATAGACGCATTTTACATTGATAGAGTGATAGACGCATTTTACATTGATAGAGTGATAGACGCATTTTACATTGATAGAGTGATAGACGCATTTTACATTGATAGAGTGATAGACGGACAAATCAAATCCTTTTTTTTTTTAGCTTGGGCAACCGTAGAGTTTCTGCAATGACAGAATTTATGAAGGACAACTTAACAGACAAAACCGAAAGGAAAGAAGCTGATATTCAGAAAAGTGATAAGACATGGAACGAGATTTTTTTAAAATTAGCTCGGGATAGAGAAGGATGGAAACTGTTTGTCTGTGGCCTATACCTTGACCCAGGGTGAGAAAGGGAACGATGATGAGGATGATGATGATGATGATGATGATGATGATGATGATGATGATGATGATGATGATGAGAGAATATGAGCAAAAGCCTTTTCAAAGGACTAACTTCTGCGCCATCTAATCAACCTCGAGACTTCAACAAGTAACTTTCAAGCCTTAATAAGCGAGTATCATAATTCAAGAGGATAACAAATCCACACAAGTCACGTGAACACATGCAAGAAGGGACATCCCATGAAGTCTTTAAGGCGCTTCTACAGCAATAGGGAATGAGATTAGCGGAAGAGTAGCGTCCCTTGATTGGACGTCACCCATAGTCTGTGACGTGGAAGCGAGGACGAGAGAGAGAGAGACCATGCGCACAACCAACATGACGTTCTCTCTCTAATAACTTTTCCGCCGGTGACGTCACAGACTATGGGTGACGTCCAATCAAGGGACGCTACTCTTCAGCTAATCTCATTCCCTATACATGTCAACATTATCATTATTATAACAACGTTATTGTCTATGAAAGAATATAATTACATGTAACTTCGCGATGGTTGTGTGTTGACCCGTGGTCTCCGGTAGTCGGTGAGAGAGAGAGAGAGAGAGAGAGAGAGAGAGAGAGAGAGAGAGAGAGAGAGAGAGAGAGAGAGAGAGAGAGAGAGAGAGCTCTAGTAATAAATGACATGAGTTTGATACGAATTTTTTTCGATTCGTGGATAGCTCATACGGTAGAGTCACGTTCTCACCGGCCAGGCGGAGTTGTCGTACCACTAAGTTCGCAGGTTCAAACCCCATCACCGCCGCAAAATTTTTTTATTCTCTATTGCCTTCTATTCACTTCATCTCTTGTTGTTACCTATATAATTACAGTTGGTGACTGTGGTAACGTAAAGATTACCGGGAGCAATGAGATTCATTGTGTTGGTGGCTGGGCATTTGGTCAAGGAGGCGTAAGGTTGATAATTGGTGATTTGTGTTGATAATAACATTCATAATTCTGCAGATTGTAGTCATAAAATGCGTGTTAACAAAGTCTCTTGAAAGGGAATGCCAACTTGTCGTATTCTGATAAGTGTAAATGTTGCTGCTCGAAGCTCGAAGAAATAAATAATACAGTGAAGTTGAATGTAAGCTTCAATTTAATTACAAAAACAGATAAAATGAACATTTCGGGTTTCCCCTTTATCAACAAAACAGGTTGAATGAAACACCACAGATGAATGAGATGATGTGGTAGTGGCGTAGTTAAGATGAATCATACCAAGAGCTTTTTTTATCTTACATCGTCATCATCACGGGGTTCCTTCTCTTTCCAGAGGTTGGATGACATGCATGGACTTCCATATCCCCCTGACGAGGGCGATTTTGCATCATTTTGAAGTCCACCCAGCAGTGATTGGGTAGCTGGGTGTCTTAGATCTGGTGGAAAGTACTTTGCGATATACTAGCGTCCTATCCAAAGGATAGCAAGCAATTGCTATTGTCCGTTTCACGCTCTAGAAATCGGAATAAACTCCGGCTCTATGGGCCCAATGGCTCTAAAGGAGGAGGACCGTTGCAAATTTCGCATGTTGTTGTCTCCTTGTTAGATGTGTGTATATTAGTAAAAGTGGATTAACCCTTCAGTCGTCATTTTGATCTTCCCATGTTATTTAAAGTGTGTTTGTATAAGTGTGTTTTAAATATAGAACTGATACTTAAAGACGACGCATAATAGAATACAGATGTTTATGATTAATATGGCGTGTCCTGAAAAAAGAATATCACTTTATACACTTTTGGCCACAAAACACGTCTTTTAAAAATAGATCCAGTAAAACGGCCCTCATTTTTGGACCAATAAGTCTTCAGGGAGATTTCAAGTTTTAGTGGTTTTAACAAGATGAAAGGTCATTTTAATATCGATCGATATTGGAAGGACGAGTTTTCTGCCCAAAATTTAAAAAAAAATGTTTTTTTCAGTAATAATGTCACCACATTGTGACCACTTGAGATAATGATATTGTTTCCACGTTATAAACGTAATCAATGTCACATGTTCATCTTTTCCATCTCTTATTATTAACACTTTCTAAAGCCAACACTTACCAAGTTAACTGCAAGTACTCTGGAAAGGCACGTATCAAAAATTTTGGACAGAAAACTCATCCTACATATAACGATTTAAATCGGTCAATAATTGAAGGACGAGTTTTCTGGCCAAACTTTTAAACACACGTCTTTCCTGGGTGTTGTCGGTAAATTGATCGATATTCGAAGGACGAGTTTTCTGACCAAATCTTTAAACACGCATCAGTCTAGAACACGGCAGTTAAGAGGGTTAATACTCGTGTGTCTATTTTTAGGCATGTCATCAAGATTGCTTTCAATTATCTTTTTTTTTTGTCATGACGGATGTGAGAACACAAAGATGATTCAATCTTACAAAACGTATCTAATCTAAAGTGCAGGATGACAATAATTAATATTCGTCGCACTAAAGAAAACATATTCTTAATTTGATACAATGGAATATCAAGTTTATCTAATTAGTTTCATCATAACACAACACCATCCCTATCCTCATTGTAAAATAATGTTTAAGTTGATACCAAATATATCCCTACTAGCTTTGTTTTGTTAACTCACTCAATCCTAGAGATTTTTGCTACTTTACAAAATTGGAGAAAATGTATTAAAAATGAGCATGTACATAAATAGCTTTATTCAACTACCATTAACATGAAAAAAACACCAAAAAAAACATTAGCTTTGATACTACGACTAAAATTTGTTTCAGAAAAATGTAATAAATAGGCATAGGGTAAAAGTGACCCGGGTAAACTACGGATATAGTCGGTGTTAGGGTTGAGTGAGTTAATGTTATATATCATAATTGCAATAGAAAACTAAACGAATTCAGGCCTCTCCCACGTGATCTTTTGTTCTTCATGTGTCATCTGTTGCTTTTGGCTTGCTATTTATAAAAGCACTTTAACCCAACAGCTGTCGTGACCGAATTTAAATTGACTCAATGCATGATTTTTTGTCATGATATGACGACAACTGTCAGTTCCATCGTTTTCAATCTGAGATTAGTAGAAACTGCCTGTAAAATACAGACGAGCATCACAGTTACTTACCTCTTGCAGAAAGCAATAGATAGTTCGAAGATGACGTCACACAGGTCGTTGTTATTGTTATTTTTTGCCATCCGCGTTTATGAGTAATGCTCACTGAACTGTATTAACCCGACTATAAACGTTCATGGATACACACAGTTTTGTGTGTTGGTCCGTTATACTTCCGGATGGCAATGTTGTGAACTTCTTTGCCAAGCGCATACTATCTATAGAAGCAACAGTCAAATTCTGCCAAACGTTTACGTTGTTTCTTGGAGTGAAAGCGGCCCTGTCATCTCTAGGGTTAAGAATATTAATATTAGTACTTAAAAGCTCGCGTATTTTAAAAGGCTGCCTCTATGGACTGAATAAGAAACGAAGTAATAAGATAAAAAATGAAATGGTCCATGAACCACTACATGGATCAGACTGTCGTATTTTGAAAAAAAAACACCCACGTACGAGTATATCACATAATTTTGGCCAGAAATGTTTTTCTTCAAATATGAATCGATTAAAGTGACCCTCATTTTGGCAAAAACTCTCAAACCTGGGACTTGCAAAGTTCTCATCTGATAATACGAGTTTTTCTTATCATCTCAGCATTATTAATTTCCCATCCTGCATTGCCATTTCCACTACCATCTCTTTTTCTTCTTCCCCGTAAGAGAGATTCGAAATCACTGTTGCCACTTTGGCATTTTTAGTGCGAAATTACACGTATTTCCTTTGACATAAAAATATACAGTTGACATTTTGACAGTTTTGGTCACTAATTTCTCAAGGATTCTGTTTTCAATATTATTATTGTGATAAATTTTACATTCGAAATCATCAGGACATTTACCCAAAGTAGTGAGAGGAAGGAACTTTAAAGATAGTTTTAAAATTTAAAAAAAAATTAAATTAAATTTAAAATTTTTTTTTAAATAATCAAAATTGAGCAATATCCACTAAATGTGCTCAAAGCGCTTTATAAGGGGGCCAACAATTAACATGTAGGACGGGGCATGCGGGGCATGACGGCTGTTAGGCGATATTACAATTTTTCGGACAAAGACAACGCTGCTAACGGCCAGGTACTCATTTTACACCTGAGTACGGTGAGAGAATGTGAGTAAAGAGTCTTTTCCAAGGACTCAACTATGCGTCGAGCGAGGCTCGAATCCAGGACCTTCCGATCCGAAAGCGAGTGTCATACCACTAGACCACATAGCCGCGATTACAGCATCTAAAGAAAATAATAAAACTGAGAATTGGTATATTATAATATCGCCTCTTATTTATTTGAGGAAGTAAAGTATTTTCTTTAATTTTTTTATTTTTATTTTTGTATTTACAAATATAGCATGTTTTTAAAGTTATTTTCTTCTGATTCTGGCACCACCCTATAATGGAACCATGCCACCCCACTGAATATAGGATTTATTTTTGCATTTTTCGGGGAAAACTATCTGGCATCTGTATGTCGGCAGCCTTAATGACCATTCAAGGACATGCACAGGGATCGGTGTACAATCTAATGCGTAGTTAATTCAGTTTGATCTTTTTTTCTTTCTTTCTACGCTCGTTTTTTATTTAGTAATTGATGCTCGGTTCAGTTTGTAGAGTGCTGAGCAGCCAGCCAATGGAAGCGATCTATAGATAGTTCGAAGATGATGTCACTCAGGTCTTTGTTATTGTTTTTTGCCATCTGCGTTTATGAATAATGCTCACTGAACTGTATTAACCTGACTATAAACGTTTAAGGTTACACATAGTTTTGTGTGTTGGTCCGTTATACTTCCGGATGGCAATGTTATGAGCTTCTTAGCCAAGCGCATACTATCTATATTCAAGTTTTCTTCCAACCCAGTCATCAATCACATGATGTGTTGCTTTCCAACGATTGGATGCCTCTTAACAAATGTAAACACGCTGTTTTGTTTATGAAAATTGTACACATACTCATGTGTCATTCTGAACAAAATGACCAATGGTGATTCTTGATGTTTCAAAAGTTGTGAGTACTTTTCACTAAGTGGGTCATTTTGAGCACACTTTGCAATGTGACCAATGACCTCGAGCACATGGAAAGGTAATATTGATCATGCCCATTGACCAATGTATGATCCCGAATCTCTTAACACTGGTTTAGTCTCTTCCCCCCCCCCCCCCCCCCCCCCCCCCTTCTCACGTCATTGATCCGAGCACTCTATGTCCAGAACTCAATCCATTACAGGGATGCCAATAGGATTCAATAGTCCTGATGTCACACCAGCTCAGCAACGAGCAGCTTGGTTCTAAACAAAGAAAATCGGTGTACTTTTTTCATTATTCGTGCTGTCTAGAACTTTTTCACATGTCATGTGATCAGGACGCGGTATAAAAGTCAAAACATGATCAGATCTATCTATAGTGTTTTTCTCCTCTGGATACACTTTTACGCTCGTCGGAGAAGTAATTTTCATCAGGTCGTCCGCCATTGTTCCGATAGTTTGGAACCGAATACTAAGTTACTATGCGTCATTACGAGGGAAGTGGCGTCACGACTGTTGAAGCTTATTCATGAGGCAAAAATTTACTGAACTTTTAGGTAAAGAAGCATAGACGACCCCTTTTCTGAGCGCTGAACTCCATGATATGACAGTATGTACTTACTTTTTTTCCGTTCATTTATGTGCGGCTATGTGGTCTAGCGGTGTAACACTCGCTTTCGGATCGGAAGGTCCTGGGTTCGAGCCTCACGCTCAGCGCATAGTTGAGTACTTAGAAAAGGCTCTTTACTCACATTCTCTCACCGTACTCATGTGTAAAATGAGTACCTGGCCGTCAACACCGTTGTCTTGGTCCGAAAAGAAATATAATATCGACTGTCCCGTCCTACATGTTAAATGTTGCTGTTGACCAGCGACCCCTTGTAAAGCGCTTTGAGCACATTTAGTGGATATTGCGCTATATAAAAGCTCAATTTAAGGGTTTATAATAATATACTGAATTTCGTAAATTTACGGAAAATTGGCAACCTTGCGATTAGCCCTCTCTCTCTCTCTCTCTCTCTCTCTCTCTCTCTCTCTCTCTCTCTCTCTCTCTCTCTCTATTTATAGTCACTCCTACCCATTCTCATCTTTCCCAGCGACGTATGAAATTTACTCACAGAAATCTAAAATGATCTCAGATGTTAATGACCATCAAAGAACAGGCATAGCTAAGGATCGGCCCACCGATAACTGCGCAGCTGAAACGCTGGTCTACAGCGTGCGGCTATGTGGTCGACTTCGGATCAGAAAGTCCTGGGTTCGAGTCCCGCTCTGAGCGCCTTGGTTAAGGCTCTTTATTCACATTCTTTCATTGTATTTAGGTTTAAAATGAGTACCTGGTAGTTAGTTAACAGTGTTATCTCTGCCGAAAAATTTATAATATCGCCTTACAGGCGTCATGTCTCATTCTACATGTTGCATGTTGCTGTTGGTCAGGGACCCCTTGTAAATCGCTTTGAGCACGTTTATTGGATATTGCGCTATATAAAAGCTCAAGTTTTTATTTTAAGTTCCCGATCGACTACAGAGGTAGTCTCTGCAGATGCTAACCCCCCCCCCCCCCCCCCACCCCAAAAAGAGAAAAAAATAAAACTTGGTGATTAAGTACTGGGAGTTCCGATAGCTCAGTTGGTAGAGCACTCGCTTCACAAGCAAAGGGACTGAGATCGAACCCGGTTGCAGTCGAGATTTTATTTTTCTCTCTGTCCATCCGGTAGTGTTTGGGTAGCTGGGTCTGTTAGATCTGGAGGAAAGTACTTTGCGATAGACTAGCATTCTATCCAAAGGTTAGCAAGTACTTGCTATTATCCATTTCACTCTACAGAGAGGACCTACCAAATTTCTCTGTCGTCTATGTGGAATTTAGTAATGTATTTATGTTTTTATTGTATTTATTTTGTTGTTGACTGAATAAGAGTTTTGAGCCCGTTTTTGGTATAGATAGTTCGAAGATGACGTCACTCAAGCCTTTGTTGTTATATTTTGCCATCCGTGTTTGTGAGTTGTTCTCACTGAACTGTATTAACCAGACAATAAAAGTTCATGGTTACACAGAGTCTTAAGTGTTCGTCCGTTATACTTCCGGATGGCAATGTTGTGAGCTACTTATCCAAGCGCATACTATCTGTTTCGATCTTTTTTTGAAGATATTTTATTCATTGTTGTTTGCCTCATAAAGACCTGAACAAGTGTGTATGATGAAAGGTGGCAGACGACAAATCAAGAAAGAAAAATACAAGAAAAAAAAAAACAAACCATCCCAAATAATCAGTCGACCTCGACTGGGGATCGAACCTCAGACCTTCTGATTACCGACCCGACGTGCGACGATTACACACCAGAGAGACTCCTGATAGTTGGGACAATTTCAATACCTATATCATTATTCTTCACTAGGGTACGGGTTTTATGCTGAGAACCCTTGCTTGCATCAAACAACAAATGTATAGATAGTTCGAAGTTGACGTCACTCCGGCCTTTGTTATTGTTTTTTGCCATCCGCGTTTATGAGTAATTCTCACTAAACTGTATTTACCTGACTATAAACGTTGACTGTTACACATAGTTTGTTTGTTGGTCCGCTATACTTCCGGATGGCAATGTTGTGAACTCATCAGCCAAGCGCACACTATCTCTTGACATACATGTGCATGTGTAACCTTGAACGTATATTATGACTTACTTGTCCTTCAGACCCTTTCGCTGATTAGCCGACAGATTTTTCCACCTGGACTGCTTTGATTGTTGTTGAGGTGACAAATACTCTTCAACAGTCGTAACGTCACTTCCTTCCTAATGACGCATGGTAACTTAGTAACACTGGCTCTAAACTATCGGAACAATGGCGGACGCCCGTATGAAATATTTCTCCGACGAGCATAAAAGCGTATCCAGAGGAAAAAAACCCATAAATTTGATCATGTTTTGACTTATACACTTTCTGATCACAAGACATATGAAAAGTTCTAGCCAGCATGAAGAATAAAAAGTAATGATTTTCTTTGTTTAGAACCAAGATGGCCGCCGTTGCCGGGCGGCGTGACATCAGACTATTGAATCGTATTTCCAGTCGTTCTTTTGCACATTGTCGGATTGTTTCAAGATCTTGAATTGATTTAAACTGTTGGTCAACGTGTCTGAGGTCACGTCTTTGTTTTGTGACAATAGGGCTTCAACAGTCGTGACGTCACTTCCCTCGTAATGGCGCATAGTAAGTAACTTAGCAACTGGTTCCAAACTATCGGAACAAAGGCGGACGCCCTAATGAAATACTTCTCCGACGAGCATAAAAGTGTATCCAGAGGAGAACAAAATTATAAATCTGATTATGTTTTGACTATTATACATTCTGATCACATGACATGTGAAAAATTTCTAGCCAACATGAAGAAGGAATAGTACCGATTTCTTTGTTTAGAACCAAGCTGTTAGTTGCTGGACGGACGTGACGTCAGACTATTGAATCCAATTGGTCTGGAACCAGTCCTTCTGTGTAATAATAATAATGCATAGATAGTGTGTGTTTTCCTAAGAAGCTCACAACATCGGCATCCGGTAGTATAACGGACAAACACACAAAACTATGTGTGACTTTGAACGTTTATAGATAGTATGCAGATGACGTCACTCAGGCCTTTGTTATTGTTTTTGCCATCCTCGTTTGTGAGTTGTTCTCACTAAACTGTATTAACCAGACTATAAAAGTTCATGGTTACACAGAGTTTTGTGTGTTGGTCCGTTATACTTCCGGATGATAATGTTGTGAACTCCTTGGCCAAGCGCATTCTATCTATAGTCTGGTTAATAGACATAAGCATGGATGGCAAAAAAAACAGTAACAATGACCTGAGTGACGTTATCTTCGTTCATGGGAAGTGTTGCTGTTGGCTATGGACCCCTTGTAAAGCGTTTTGAGCACGTTTAGTGGATTTTGCGCTATATAAAAGCTCAAGTAAAAAAAAAAGTATGACAAATTGCAATGCAAAAATCTGTCATCTTTTTAAAATTTTATCGATTAGTGATGTACGGGAGACAACTCCATAATGAAATATAAATAGTATACACTTGGTTAAGAAGTTCACAACATTGCCATCCGGAAGCATAAGGGACCAACACACAAAACTGTGTCCAACGATGAACCTTTATAGTCAGGTTAATACAGTTAAGTGAGAATAACTTATAAACGCGGATGGCAAAAAACAACAACAAAGGCCTGAGTGACGTCAACTTCGAACTATCTATAACCACCACGTTTCCATTGTCGTTCTGGCTATTGAGTTTCGCGAAGTCCCAGGTTTTGAGAGATTCTGCCATGATAAGAGTCATTTAAAGTGATCGATTATTTTTTTGAAGGATGCCTATTATGGCCAAATTTTTTAATACGTGATTTTCTAGATTCCGGCTGTTAGCTATTTCAAAACCACTTAGTCAACTTGTGATAATTTCTTATCAATTTATAGATGACACGAATGAGTCGGCAAATCTTATTATATTAATTATAACCTTCGATTTATAAGTTTATGTCATGTATAGATAACATTCTATTATATATATATATATATATATATATATATATATATATATATATATATATATATATATATATATATATATATATATATCTTTTCGAGAACTCGGGACAGAAATGGAAATAATAAAACAAATCGAAGGAAGAAAGTAATAATCAAATCGTCAAAAGATAGTTCGAAGATGACGTCACTCAGGTCTTTGTTATTGTTTTTTGCCATCCGCGTTTATGAGTAATGCTCACGGAACTGTATTAACCTGACTATAAACGTTCATGGATACACACAGTTTTGTGTGTTGGTCCGTTATACTTCCGGATGGCAATGTTATGAGCTTCTTAGCGAAGCGCATACTATACTATCAAAACTTAAACCTTATAAATGCGTTGGTAAATTGATTTTACACAAGCGGCTATGTGGTCTATCTCGTGGTGTGACATTCGCTTTCGGATCGTAAGGTCCTGGGTTCGAACCTCGCGCTCGGCGCATAGTTGAGTCCTTTGAAAAGACTCTTTATTCACATTCTCTCACCGTACTCAGGTGTAAAATGAGTACCTGGCCGTTAATAGCGTTGTTTTTGTCCGAAAAATTGTAATATCGCCTAATAGGCGTTATGTCCCGTCCTACATGTACAATGTTGCTGTTGACCAGGGATCCCTTGCAAAGCGCTTTGAGCACATTTAGTGGATATTGCTCTATATAAAAAAGCTCAATTTTTAAAAAGTTGTCTGCCTTCAATCAGTGTCAGTAACAACAAAACAAAACAAATCAAAACTAAACATAATGAAAATGATGACAAACCGCAAACTAATTTTTCTGTCATATAATTAGTAGGAACGAAATTGACGTCATTTATCTCTTTGTTATTGTTTTCAGCCAGCCAATTTGATGAGTAGTTAGTTCTCACTAAATTGTATCAATCAGAAAATAAATGTTTAATGTGAGGCATAATGTTGGGTTTTGAGGCTGGTTTACCTGGCTGGCGATTGTTGTGCCATTTTTGGCTAAGCGCATAGCATCAATAAACACACACACACACACATAGAATCAATAAACACACACACACACACACATACCTGGCTGGCGAAAGTTGTGCGATTTTTGACTAAGCGCATAGCATCAATAAACACACACCCACACACAAACACACATAGCATCAATAAACACACACACACACACACTTACCTGGCTGGCAAATGTTTTGCGGTTTTTAGCTAAGCGCATAGCATCAATACAACCATTTTTGTCGATTTTGAAAAAGCCTTTGACAGCTTACACAGAGAGTCCCTGTGGAAAATACTCCGCCATTATGGTATACCGATGAAGATAGTCAACCTAATCAAAGCAATGTACAGCAACTACCAATGCCAAGTGATCTGTGGTAACAATTTAACAGACAGCTTTAATGTAACAACTGGTGTAAAACAAGGCTGCATACTCTCCCCGCTTCTGTTTATCCTGGCTCTAGACTGGCTCATGAAAAATACAATTGATGGTAAGAAGAGAGGCATTCGCTGGACACTGACATCTTTTCTGGAAGATATAGACTACGCAGATGATATCGCGTTAGTTTCCAGTACACACAGAGACGCCTCAGAGAAACTAAACGTACTACACAAGAACGCCTCGAAAATTGGACTGAAAATAAATTTCGATAAGACTGTGTACATTAGGGTGAATCCAAAACATGACAGTGAAATTAGGATAGATGAACATATAATTGAAGAGGTAACAGAGTTCTCCTACCTCGGATCCAAAATAACAGACGACGGAAATGCAGAACACGATATCAAGCACAGAATTCAAAAGGCAAACCAGGCTTTCGGCATGCTGAAAAACTTTTGGAAATCAAAGCAAATAATGAGAAAGACAAAGCTGAAAATATACAAGAGCAATGTTTTAACTGTACTGCTTTATGGAAGTGAAAGCTGGAAAATGACATCCTCCTTAATACAGAAACTAGAAGCCTTTCAGAACAAGTGTTTAAAAAGAATTTTTAATTTATTTTGGCCTACAAAAATAAGAACAGTGGATCTATTAAAGAAAGCTGACTGCACTAGCATTGATAGCCAAATAAAAAGAAGAAGATGGCGTTGGCTGGGTCATGTGGCCAGAATGGAAAAAGGGTCACTTCCCAAGACAGCCTTGTACTGGACAGCAGATGGGAAGAGAAAGCGGGGAAGACCCAAAGAAACCTGGCGAAGGACGATGGAGAAAGAATTAAAGGAAGCAGGCCTGTCCTGGAATACAGCCACTGCAAAAGCAGCCGATCGCAAAAAATGGAGATGTCTGGTGGATGCCCTATGTGCCTCAAGGCCCGAAGAGGATTAAGTAAGTAAGTATAGCATCAATAAACACACACAAACACACACGCAAAGCATCAATAAACACGAACACACACACACACATAGCATCAATAAACACACACACACATAGCATCAATAAACACACACACATAGCATCAATAAACACACACACACACATAGCATCAATAAACACACACACACACACATATCATCAATAGACACACACACACACACACATACCTGGCTGGCGAATGTTTTGCGATTTTTGGCTAAGCGCATAGCATCAATAAACACATACACACACACACACATAGCATCAATAAACACACACAAACACACACATAGCATCAATAAACACACACACACACACACACACTTACCTGGCTGGCGAATGTTTTGCGATTTTTGGCTAAGCGTCAATAAACACACACATACACACACACACACACACATATTCTCTCTCTCTCTCTCTCTCTCTCTCTCTCTCTCTCTCTCTCTCTCTCTCTCTCTCTCTCTCTCTCTCTCTCTCTCTCTCTCTCTCTCTCTCTCTCTCCCTCTGTATGTGAAAAGATGGAATAAAGAGTACACAGTTATATTTATGTTATTCCCGTCTGTGGTCACGAACTCTCCTGTTTTTCAATTATCCTCAACAAAAGCTCGTCTCAGGTTTATTTTGCTACACGGGAAGGCTTTGTAGACCCACCTGGGGCCATCGGAGGTCACAGCGTGTCAACCACACCTTACGACTTGGTCGCTGGACGATGGTCACTCAGCAATGCTGAAACAGCCAATTTTACCTGACATTTCGAATTGTGTGTGTGTGTGTGTGTGTGTTTGTGTGTGTGTGTGTGTTTGTGTGTGTGTTTGTGTGTGTGTGTGTGTTTGTGTGTGTGTGTGTTTGTGTGTGTGTGTGTGTTTGTGTGTGTGTGTGTTTGTGTGTGTGTGTTTGTGTGTGTGTGTGTTTGTTTGTGTGTGTGTGTGTGTTTGTGTATGTGTGTGTGTGTGTGTGTTTGTGTGTGTGTGTGTGTGTTTGTGTGTGTGTGTGTGTGTGTGTGTGACCTGTTAAGCTTTTCCTCAATGTCTGGTATGAACAGATAGATCTTCAAGCGATATTGAGAGTGGTCAGCGATCAGTTGAGGTTGGATGACATTAAATGATTACAACGATGTGAAAAAAGTGTGTATGAAACAGTGACAGGCAATGCCTCGCTCGGCGCATTGTTGAGTCCTTGGAAAATACTCTTTACTCACATTATC
>NC_088360.1:143764109-143771609 GCF_034508935.2 Berghia stephanieae | reverse complement strand
ATTTAGTCTTTGTTTTACGATTATGGCCCAGGATTATTAGCGACGTGCATAAATTTAATTGCGTAGCCGTTTGACCCATTTTCTACCTCGACTTCCGGGTCAGACGAGTGCGATGTTGTTATGGCGTCATTTATGCCGATGTTTGTTTCTGTTTTGACTTGATCGGGACAAAAGCACTTTGGTGATTTATTATATCATTCAATGATTTATTTATTCAAGTGAACTATAATACATTTATTATTTCGGCTTAATTTGAATGCGTGCGGCTATGTGGTCTTATGGTATGACACTCGCTTTCGAATCGGAAGGTCCTGGGTTCGAGACTCGCTCGGCGCATAGTTGAGTCCTTGGAAAAGAATCTTTATTCACATCTCTCACCGTATGATGTGTAAAATGAGTACTTGGCCGTTAACAGCGTTGTATCTGTCCGAAAAAAAATATTGCAATATCGCCTAACAGGCGTCATGTTTCGTTCTACATGTTAGGTGCGGCTGTTGGTCACGGACCCTTTGTAATGCGCTTTGAGCGCGTTTAGTTGATATTGCCCTATATTGCTCATTAAAAAAAAATTATTTCTATTTGGGCTTAATTTGAATATTAATAATGCGTAGGTTATATTAAAGTTACAATATTTGATTTGTCTGCATGACAAGTATTATGACAGAAAATGTGATGATCATCAAAAATGTATCGGAGGAGTGAAGAAATCACTTCATACTTCCTTGATGCTGTGCGCTTAGGTAATTTACTCACAACAGTTCGCCAGCCAGATATAGCTAGCTTACCAACATACAAAACGATGTGTAACCTTGATCTTTTAGTCTGATTGATAGAATTTAGTGAGAACTACTCATAACAATGGTTGGCTAAAAACAATGACAAAGAGCTGAATGACTTCAATACGCTTCAACAGTCGTAACGTAACTTCCCTCGTAATGACGCATGGTAACTTAGTAACTGGCACTAAACTATCGGAACAATGGCGGACGCCCTTATGAAATATTTCTCCGACGACCATAAAAGTGTATCCAGAGGAGAAAAACATTAATAATATGACCGTGTTTTGACTTTTATACATTCTGAGCACAAGACATATGAAACGTTCTAGCCAGCATGAAGAATAAAAAGTACCAATTTTCTTTGTTTAGAACCACGATGGCCGTCGTTGCTGGGCGACGTGACATCAGACTATTGAATCCGATTGCGTTCTATCTACAGGGAGGATATAATAATATTATTTCGGTCATTTCACTTTGTAGCAATTTTTTGCAAACTCTTTTATCAAAGGCAATAAAATAGTTTTATAATTCCGGATTTCAGAATTTCTTTTTCTTTGTTTGTTTGATTTTAAAAATCAATTTTTGTTGTTTTTGTTTTTGTTTTTGTTTTATTGTTGGTTTTTTTTTATTTGGCGGGGGAGGGAGGGGGGGGGGGGGTTTTCTTTACAACTTGAGAACATTTTATTCGTTCGACATGTGGAGAAAGAAGATAGTCTGACCAAAATCCAGAAAAAAAAAAATGAAAAAACTCTTTTTTAAAAGCCAAAATGTCGCAATGTCTAATTAGGTTAATGCAAGAAATATGATCTTGGATCTTTCAAAATTCAAAATTTGAGATGCTATTTCTAATAATATTTCTAAACCCTCGTGACATTAAAAATTCTACAAGTTATTTATTATACTCGACGCCAGTTTCTAAATTTCTCAAAAAAAAAAAAAAAAGAAAAAGATGCAACAACAACCCTTTGTAAATCACCTTGAGCATAACAACGCCCTACCACATTATCTCATTCGTCTGTAGTGTTTCATTCATCCTGTTCTGTTGATAAAGGGGAAACCTGAAACGTCCAATTTTATCTGTTTTCGTATGTTAAATTGAAGTTTACATTCAATTTCACATTGTTATTTGTCACAGTATCGGGCACAAGAAAGTAGGTTGTATGAATTTCTACAAATGTTCAGTTGGTTATAGAGCACTCGCTTCACAAGCAAAGAGATGAAGATCGATCCCGATAAAGGGGAAACCCGAAACGTCCAATTTTATCTGTTTTCGTATATTAAATTGAAGTTTACATTCAATTTCACATCGTCTCTTTATTGGACAGCGTGTCTCAGCGGAACGGTCTTTGCTTCGTACCCGAAAGGTACCGAGTTCGACTACCCGCCGCGTTGTGTGGCCTTGAGCAAGTCACCTAGCCTTAGCTCACTTTGCGGCGCTGCACTGCGGCTAACGCCTGGGTTATTCCAGTCTTCCCTTGGAATAGACCCTAAAGATAAATGTCCCCTTAGGGGATGAATGAAGGGAATTTATTGTTATTTGTCACAGCATCGGGCACAAGAAAGTAGGTTTTATGAATTTCTACAAATGGAATATTTCTCTATTTTTGGTTGACCTTTACGGTTTTAAAAACCGAAATGTTACATAGTCTTCTCTCTCAGGAATTGAGTCTGGAGGACGGATGAAGTCAGCCTATTTTCATCCATCAGGAGCCCTGAGGAGAATTGGTGACAGCCCGAAATAGATAGGGCGAGCGGATTATCATTGTTGTACGAGCCCAAGTGACAAACGGTGCTAGGAAAAAGGAGGTATGAAAAAAAAATCGGTTTTAAAAGTACAAAATGTTACGGAAATAAGTGACTGTTGGAGTGAAAAAGAATGGAATTGGCATATTTCTGATAATTATATATCTCTCTCTTTCTTTCTTTCTCTCTTTCTCTCTTTCTCTCTCTCTCTATCTCCCTCTCTCTCTCTCTCTCTCTCTCTCTCTTTTTCTCTCTCTCTCTCTCTCGCTCTCTCTCTATCTATCTATCTCTCTCTCTTTCTCTCTCTCTCTCTCTCGCTCTCTCTCTATCTATCTGTCTATCTATCTATCTCTCTCTCTCTCTCTCTCTCTCTCTCTCTCTCTCTCTCTCTCTCTCTCTCTCTAGGTAGTCAAGAGCGTGCAGGCCCATGGACTGGAGTTTATCCAGGTTTCTATAACGTGAAACCAACAATTACAATTGCTTGCTATCCCTCGGTTAGGACACCAATTTTCGTCAAATCTAACAGAACCAGCCACTTAGGTGGACAGAGAGTTCAGAAAAAAAAATGCTCGACTGCACCCGGGATCGATCTTCGTCTCTTTTGCTCGTGAAGCGAGTGCTCCAACAACTGAACTATCGTAAGAATTTTTTTTTTTTTTTAGTTTGTCAGTTTTTGCTTTTGTTTGTTTGCTTAAAATGTGAGTATTTATATAACGCAATATTACAAAATTCACTCACTTGAACATTTTCTTTTATGTAATCAAAATCAGATTTGTATTTTATTAATGAAACCATATGACCACTCCTGTAAAGACTGATTGCCTAAATAAGCTCAGAAGACACTAGCAAAGCATCATCTTTCAACTAAGAACACAACACACACCGCTCAACAAACATTTAATCAAAATTACAAAAGACACATCCCCTTCCTGCCCCCTATGTTAACACCCCAATGAAACAGTAACACACCACTGGCTTGAATGTCAACCTCTTGAAGACCTGAGATGCACATTCCTCCCACCAAAACCAAGCATCAGTAACACACTTTATAGTCACCTGGAACAACTACAAAAGACGTGTCTAACTTCTACGTCATGGCACAAGACCGAAGGGCTAGAGATCAGGTGGTCGCTGGTTCAGATAAGTAAGGAAGTAAGTAAGTAATGAAACAGAGGACAATGACTCAAAGCAACACTGGCGGGAAAACCAAGAAATCTTGGGGGACAGTACAGTTCAGAGAAGGCATCAGGTGGGGTCTGTACAATACTATACGTTCAATAGGTCGTGATTTGGGTATCGTGACAGTTTCACATCCACAAGGGGATTGAGAATAGGGTTCAACAGTCGTGACGTCACTTCCCTCGTAATGTTGCATAGTAACTTAGTAAATGGTTATAAACTATCGGAACAATGGCGGACGCCCTTATGAAATACTTCTCCGACGAGCATAAAAGTGTATCCAGAGGAGAAAAGCATTATAATTCTGATCATTTTTTGACTTTTATAAACATTCCGATCACATGCCATGTGAAAAAGTTCTAGCCGGCATGAAGAATAAAAAAGTACCGATTTTCTTTGTTTAGAACCAAGCTGCTCGTTGCTGGGCGGACGGAACATCAGAATATTGAACTCTATTGAAAGATGAGGGGAGGGGAGGATGGTTGTTACCATACTACTCCTACTACTACTACCACTACTACTCTTACTACTACTCTTACTACCACTCTTACTACTACTACTACTACTACTACTACTACTACTACTACTACTACTACTACTACTACTACTACTACTACTACTACTACCACTACTACTCTTACTACTACTACTACTACTACTACTACTACTACTACCACTACTACTCTTACTACTACTACTACTACTACTACTACTACTACTACTACTACTACTACTACTACTACTACTACCACTACTACTACTACTACTACTACTACTACTACTACTACTACTACTACTACTACTACTACTACTATTACTAATACTGCTACAACTACTACTAATACTGCTACAACTACTACTAATACTACTACTACTACTACTACTACTACTATTACTACTACTATTACTACTACTACTACTATAACTACTACTACTACTACTACTACTACTACTACTACTACTACTACTACTACTACTACTACTACTACTATACTACTATTACTACTACTACTACTACTACTACTACTACTACTACTACTACTACTACTACTACTACTACTACTACTACTACTACTATACTACTACTACTACTACTACTACTACTACTACTACTATACTACTAATACTACTACTACTACTACTACTACTACTACTACTACTATACTATTACTACTACTACTACTATTACTACTACTACTACTACTTCTATACTACTACTACTACTACTACTACTACTACTACTACTACTACTACTCCTTTTGCTATTACTACTACTACTACTACTCCTTTTGCTAATAGAAAAGTGAGTGGAGCAGGCACTTATGTTGGTAACAACAAGATATGAAGTGAGTAGAAAAGTGCCAGAAGACAATAGAGAATAAAATTATTTTTTTTCGCGGCGGTGGTGGGGTTTGAACCTGCGACCTTATTGGTACGACAACTCCGCCTGGCAGGTGAGAGCGTGGCTCTACCGTGTGAGCTATCCACGAACACAAAAAATATTCGTTTCAAACCCAAAGTCATTTCTAGATCCCTCTCTCACCCACTTCTTGAGATCGCCGATTCGTTCACCACCATCGCGAAGTAATTTTGACCAGCAGTTAAGCTTAAGAGCCAATATTCTCATCACAAACATATAACATAGAAACGATTGAGACATTGAGTATGCTCCGGTGTATGGGGTGAATTTTTAATTCAGAAAAGTGAGTGGAGCAGGCACTTATGTTGGTAACAACAAGATATGAAGTGAGTAGAAAAGTGCCAGAAGACAATAGAGAATAAAATTATTTTTTTTTTTCCGCGGCGGTGGTGGGGTTTGAACCTGCGACCTTATTGGTACGACAACTCCGCCTGGCAGGTGAGAGCGTGGCTCTACCGTGTGAGCTATCCACGAACACAAAAAATATTCGTTTCAAACCCAAAGTCATTTCTAGATCCCTCTCTCACCCACTTCTTGAGATCGCCGATTCGTTCACCACCATCGCGAAGTAATTTTGACCAGCAGTTAAGCTTAATAGCCAATATTCTCATCACAAACATATAACATAGAAACGATTGAGACATTGAGTATGCTCCGGTGTATGGGGTGAATTTTTAATTCAGAAAAGTGAGTGGAGCAGGCACTTATGTTGGTAACAACAAGATATGAAGTGAGTAGAAAAGTGCCAGAAGACAATAGAGAATAAAAATTTTTTTATGTTATATGTTTGTGATGAGAATATTGGCTCTTAAGCTTAACTGCTGGTCAAAATTACTTCGCGATGGTGGTGAACGAATCGGCGATCTCAAGAAGTGGGTGAGAGAGGGATCTAGAAATGACTTTGGGTTTGAAACGAATATTTTTTGTGTTCGTGGATAGCTCACACGGTAGAGCCACGCTCTCACCTGCCAGGCGGAGTTGTCGTACCAATAAGGTCGCAGGTTCAAACCCCACCACCGCCGCGAAATTTTTTTTTTTATTCTCTATTGTCTTCTGGCACTTTTCTACTCACTTCATATCCTTTTGCTATTACTACTACTACTACTACTACTACTACTACTACTACTACTACTACTACTACTACTACTACTACTACTATTACTACTACTACTACTACTACTTTTGCTATTACTAGCATTACTACAACAACAATGACGTATACGTATATACTATAAATTAGACTTGTTCACAGCTTGCCCGAATTCGAATGGGGATTGAGAATTGAAAGAGGGAGGAGGAGGGGGGGGGGGGAGGTGGTTGTCAACCGACAGATATCCTACTTATTTAGACTTATTCACAGCTTGGCCGAATTCTCAGATCAAGGTCTAATCCATTTTCTTGTCAGTTCGGATTTGAAAATAAATGACTTCAGTCTTTTTAAAATTAATGTAAAAATAAGTGAATAAAAGAGGTTAACAGAAAAAAAAGAAATTAATTTGATACTAAATATGACCTGAATAAATGAGTTTTTAAAAAATAATTTAGCCAATATCCACTAAACGTGCTGCTATGTGGTCTCATGGTATGACACTCGCTTTCGGATCGGAAGGTCCTGGGTTCGAGCCTCGCGCTCGTCGCATAGTTGAGTCCTTGGAAAAGGCTATTTACTCACATTTTCTCACCGTACTAAGTTGTAAAATGAGTAACTGGCCGTTAACCGTCTCTGTCCTAATATGTCCTAACAGGCGTCATGTCTCGTCCTACATATTGTGTTGCTGTTGGCCAGGGACCCCTTGTAAAGCGCGTTGAGAACGGAATGGCGTTATATGAAAGCTCATTTAATTTTTTTTTTATTTAACTTAGAGAAATTGGTAGTTTTCGGTGTACTTGGCATTATAACTACTTTTAAAAATTACCAATTTTTGGTTTAATTACATTAAATGAATGCTTTAAACTCATTTATATTTTATTATCTCTTGTAGCAAAACGTGGCTTTCAAGAAGTTTATTGAATTAAAGATCTAGAATTATTGTCACTATTAGGATCGAAAATTCGTAGCTCTACGTGATTTTTGTAGTGGTTGGTAGGTCTCTTCGTAATACAATAATTCCTCAAATAGGAGGGAATTAATTCCACATAGGAAATACTCTTCGACAGTCGTAACGTCACTTCCTTCCTAATGACGCATGGTAACGTAGTAACACTGGCTCTAGACTATCGGAACAATGGCGGACGCCCGTAAGAAATATTTCTCCGGCGAGCATAAAGGGTATCCAGAGGGAAAAAAAACCCCATAAATTTGATAATGTTTTGACTTTTACACATTCTGATCACAAGGCATATGAAAAGTTCTAGCCAGCATGAAAAATAAAAAGTAAT
>NC_088360.1:143746609-143751609 GCF_034508935.2 Berghia stephanieae | reverse complement strand
GGACTCAAATTTGCGTCATCCGGAGTGAGACCTACTACAGGTCCAAAGATTAATTTCATGTCATAAACCGCAAAGCGGCGCTCATGCCTTCTTCATCCAAGTGAAAGTTACACCAAACAAACAAAACCTATTGTGCAAATATTTACGTATGACAACGATCTTGTTTGAGAACTTCCGATCCCTCCTTGAAATGTGTCCACCTAGGGCGACTGAGCATGTCTGAAACAACACGATCCCGTGTCCTCATAGAAAATGTGGTCCTCATGTATATTGTAAAAGGCTGGTGACTGCAAACACAAAACTGGCTATAATCTTTGGAGAACATTCCATTACACGCACACAGTTCACACGAATCGGTGATTTTCTTTAAACATCAGAATTTACATAGGTCGAATATTGTGTTGGTTTTGTAATCAATCCATGATAAAAGTCACCTCCTTTCAGTATAAGCATCTACAATTTCAGTCGATGTACTATAAAACTGACGAGACTTAAAGGCATATTTCCACTGTCCTCTGGTAAAAACACAAATTTTATTGTGAGTTGCGTTCATAATCAATGAGATTCAAAATATTTTATCTATTCCCAAGAAGGTTGTGGTGGGTGTGGTTGGAGGGGGGGGGTGTATCAGGATAGATCAGTTGGAAGAACACTCGCTACTCTAAAAAGGGAGCGAGATATGCCGCGGTATCTATGTCCATATATTATTTTGGGAACGTGTTTGGGAAATCTTGTGGAAAATTGATAAATATACACTCTTAAAATTGGAGATAAAGAGAAAGAAGAAAACCATGAAGGTAATCATAAGTAAATCGCAATTATTGAAATATCAGTGTCGCTAAAGATATTTTCTAATTGTTTGAAAAAAATGAATACGGATGTAGTATCATTTCAAACGAAAAAAAAAGAAAAGAACAAATATAAAATACCTATAATAGAACGATTGGGGCTCTTAAGAATCTTGCAAACACAATAAAAATGATGATACCAATATTTTTTGGTCTTTACTGATCCTAATGAAGGTTTTGCGTTCGGATGCTGCTATGTTATATGGAATGTTACCTTTTGAAACTTATACCAAAAAATGTACAATGTTGTTGAATATTACATATTAGTTATTAGTTTAGGAACCGTGATATTTGCAAGATCAGAAAAGTGAGTGGAGCAGGCACTTATGTTGGTAACAACAAGAGATGAAGTGAGTAGGAAAGTGCCAGAAGACAATAGAGAATAAAAAAGATTTTCGCGGCGGAGTTGTCGTATCAATAAGGTCGCGGGTTCAAACCCCATCACCCCCGCGAAAATTTTGTTTTATTCTCTATTGTCTTCTGGCACTTTCCTATTCACTTCATCTCTTGTATGTACAAGATCATGATGGTATAAGCGAAAGAATGCTCCCATCCTTTTAGAGCATAGTTGTTGTGTCATGTCCAAGCCATCCAAGAATGCGGCTATCACGTTACAAGACAAACAAGCATCAAAGACCAGGATTACCATCTCGGTGTTTTTACGTGATGCGCTTAACAATGACCCATTTTCAAAATTCCATGACCGAGGAGCAGATCCAGTTTTCATTGCAAATATTGGGTTTTTGGTGACCGAGAGAGGCCGGGCAGGGAGGTCCTGGGATAACACCATCCCTTGTTCTGGATTCGTGGTCAGTGGACAGTGGGATTAGACAGCAAGTGTTGGAGAGTTGTTACTCAATGATGACAAGCTTTCATTCGTGTTGTTATTTCAGAGAAACAAAATCACACAGGGACCAAGACATGTGTGTGAATTTGTCTATAGAAGTGTGTGGTCGTGTTTGTGATGGTGTACGTGTGTGTGTGTGTGTGCTTGTTTGTTTGTGTGTGTGTGTGTGTGTGAATGTTTGTGTAACTGATACGCAGAGGCCTCTGAGGAAATAAGGTCAAACAGGAATACTGTTAAGAGAATGAATGTAAGGGATACCAACAAATTAGAGGAAGTGGTTTTAGCAGTAGTAGTAGTAGTAGTAGTAGTAGTAGTAGTAGTAGTAGTAGTAGTAGTTGTTGTAGTAGTAGTAGTAGTAGTAGTGGTAGTAGTAGTAGTAGTAGTAGTAGTAGTAGTAGTAGTAGTAGTAGTAGTAATACTGGTAGTAGTAGCAGGAGTATTAGTTGTAGTAGTAGTAGTAGTAGTAGTAGTAGTAGTAGTAGTAGTAGTAGTAGTAGTAGTAGTAGTAGTAGTAGTAGTAGTAGTAGTAGTAGTAGTAGTAATAGTAGTTGTTGTTGTAGGAGTAGTTGGAGTCAATCATCCTATTTTATATTTTTACCTCTTTTTGTTCCGTTCTTTTCTTACATCCCCTTTCATCTTAATATTCTCTAATCTTTTCTTCCATCCTCATCTTCCATCGAAAAAAATGTACCCCAGCTTTGGTTTTGGCTTCTAATTTCAACTAAAATGCATAACCTACTCAACAAGTTTGCCCCAAAACAGGATATGAATTACTATTGACCCGTCAAGTTGGAGATATTTATTTTGAATCTTTATTCAGCTTGTTGAAAGAGATTATCCCAGCTCATTTCAGAACAAAAGAAGGTATTACAGATTTAGTGGAGAGAAGATATAATTAAAAATAACTAGAAACAAAATAAGAATCTCATTGAACATTGCAAAAATATAAAGAGAGGTGATTTTTGTTGTTTTTTGGTTCTATAGGGAATGAGATTATCGGAAGAGTAGCGTCCCTTGATTGGACGTCACCCATAGTCTGTGACGTCACCGGAGGAAAAGTTATTAGAGAGAGAACGTCATGTTGGTTGTGCGCATGCGTCTTGAACCGTTGACCTGCAGGTTATAATATATTGAGGGTCATATACAGTAGACCATAAAGCCATGTCATGTTATGGTGTGTTTTGTTCCTGTATTCTTCTCTCTGCTCTGTCTGGCGCTGATTAAACACTTCAAATACTTCTTACTCAAACAGAAAAGCAATTAATACGTTCAAAGAATAATATTGATCACCAAAATGAAGTCTACAACACAGTGAAACATTTTTATTGCTAAAACAAAACATTTTTCTTTAAATTGTGTGATTTACAAAAGAAATCTGAATGATAAAAGTGTTGGTTGGATCGTAACGAATGTGAGAGTTTACTCTTCCGCCATCACCTTCTCCATCAGAATCCTATAAATAGTATGCGCTTAGCTAAGAAGCTCATAACATTGCCATCCGGAAGTATAACGGACCAACACACAAAACTATGTGTATCCATGAATGTTTATAGTCCGGTTAATACAGTTCAGTGAGTATTACTCATAAACGCGGATGGCAAAAAACATTTACAAAGACCTGAGTGACGTCATCTTCGAACTATCTATAATTTCAAACCGTCGCGCTTTGTAACATAATGGCTTCCATGATTCCTCTTATACGAGTCTTCTAAATGTTACATAAGTAGTCTTTAATACGCCTCGATTGATGTGTTTTTCTTTAAGTAAATTATGTACTAAAACATCGAGCATACTCTCCGATGGCGCTTAAAATTGAGCTTTATATAGTGCCATATCCACTAAAATGTACTCAAAGCGCTTTACAAGGGTCCCTGGTCAACAGCAATATTTAACATGTAGGAAAGAACATTCCGCCTTTTAGGCGATATTACATTTTTTCGGACAAAGACACGGCTGTTAACGGCCAGGTACTCATTTTACACCTGAGACAGTACGGTGAGAGACTGTGAGTAAAGAGCCTTTTCCAAGGACTCAACTATGCGCCGAGCGGGAGGCTCCAACCCAGGACCTTCCGATCCGAAAGCGAGTGTCATACCACTAGACCACATAGCGCTTGTGTCAAACAAATACAAACATACGAGCTAACATCTCTGAGAAACTAAAAGGAAACACTCAAACATCTCAACGACTTCTTTCGATCACAAATCAAACAGTATTTTAAAATCCTTGTCATCAAATTGATTATTTGAGATTCTTCCGTTTCAGATTTAAAACATCCTCTATTTTAAAAATAAAACCCACTTAAGGTTTCTGTTTCAGAAAGCTGAATACTGGCATCAAAATGAAATCCGGAATTTGTTTAACGTGTTCTGAAAAAAGACATTTCTTTTTTCCCCCCAATTTTTGCCAGAAAACATTTGCTTCCCCTAATGCCCTTCGATTAAATTGACCCTCAGTTTGTCAAAATTTCTCAATACTGACGGTGTTACGACTTGAGACTTCAAAGAAATCCAAGGTATAAGACCTTTCAGAAATGAGACTTTGGCATTTCGAAGATTTTCTTAATTGAAAGATGGTTAGATTTTACAATTTCTAGCCAAATTTTTTAAAGAAATTGTTTTACCAGAATACGGCAGTCTTGATTATGGCATTTATCCCCTTTTTTCTGCTAGGATCACGTTCAGGCCTGGGGCGATCGCTGATCACGTTCCAACTTCAGAGCCAAGAGAAAAAATAGTTACAACGAAGAGCTCTTCATAAGAGATGAGAGATGTGTATTATTTTGGTTACTTCCGCTTCAAAGATAACATCATCGGGTTGTTGTTGTTGTTTACAATACTGTTATTCTCTGACAAAAGGCATTTTAAAAATTTGGTGAGAAAACTTCGACTTCCGACTTCAAAAAAATCACTCACTCAATCCCATGACCGGATGGTCGTCGGGGGGACTTGCGTGAAGCAGAAGTTTCAGTCTTCCTCCATGCCTGCCTGTTGCTAGCCCTATGTAGCAGCTCCGGAACCGACATCTCTGTCCATTCTTTTATATTGTCCAGCCACATCTTTCTTTGGCGCCCATATAAATTCTTCTTCTTCAAGTACCAAGTCTGTGTCAGACATCGGTGATCAATGTACGCCATTCATCCCTCTGATCAGATAACCTCAGAAAACTGATATTACTCTTCTCTTTCTTTGTCACCTAGCTGTTCAATCTATTCAAATATGTTTTTCTTGGTCTACCTTTACTCTTTTTACCTTCTATCTTTCCTGTGAGAGCAAGATGTTCAATACATTTATGTCGATTTAGGT
>NC_088360.1:143736609-143741609 GCF_034508935.2 Berghia stephanieae | reverse complement strand
GAAAAACACTCATAGACCAACTGAAGGGCTTCACCAACCTAACAATCCAAGAGCTGTTTGAAAAAGCAAGAGACAGGGAGGAATGGAGAGAGATAATTCATGCAGTATCCGAAGCCTGGACCAGGCATGGAACCTAGAAGAAGAAGACAGTGAGAGAATGTCAACAAAGAACCAATCATGTGCAACTCAGAACGGGACTCAAACCCTGGAGCTATCGATTCGAAGGCACGTGTTTTACCTACCACGAGACCGCTTAATCGCCTTGAGCAATAGGATTTAACAGTCGTGACGTCACTTCCGTCGTAATGACGCATAGTAACTTAGTAACTGGCTCTAACCTATCGGAACAATGGCGGAAGCCCTTATGAAATACTTCTCGACGAGCATAAAAGTGTATCCAGGGGAGAAAAACAGTACTAATCGGATCATGTTTTAACTTGTATACATTCTGATCACATAGCATGTGAAAAAGTTCTAGCCAGCATGATAAATAAAAAGTACCCATGTTCTTTGCTTAGAACCAAACTGCTCGTTGCTGGGCGGAAGTGACATCAGACTATTGAATCCCATTAGCACCCGATGTTGTAAGACTGTACGCCCCTGTCCAGTTTGAGACTTAAGCCGGGTGTGCCATGAAGTTGACGTCACTCAGGTCTTTGTTATTGCTTTTTTTGATATCCACGTTTATGAAACGGGGTCGTCCAAAACAGACTTGGAGGAGAAGCCTTCACCAAGATTTGAGCGTCTCCAATCTTACCTGGAGTGAGACAAAGGTCTGTGCCAAGGACAGAAGAAGATGGAAGAGTGCTGTTGAGGCCCTATGCTCCGCCAGGAGCCAAGAGGCATAAGTCAAGTAAGCCAAGTCACTAAACTGGTCTGGTCTGGTCAATACCATGACCGGATGGTCGTCGGGGGATGGGGGGGGGGGGGGGACACGTGAAGCAGAAGTTACAGTCTTCCTCCAAGATTGTCTGTTGCTAGCCCTATGTAGCAGCTCCGGAACCGACATCTCTGTCCGTTCTTTTATATTGTCCAGCCACATCTTCCTGTGGCGCCCTCTTCTGTAGGACTGTCCTGCTCAAGCTAAACTGCATTAACCAGACTATAGGTGATCTGCGCTTGGATAAGAAACTCACAACATTGCCATCCGGAAGTACAACGTACTAACATACAAAACTGTCTAATCTTAAGCGTTTTTAGTATTGATTAATACAGTTTAGTTTGAATTACTCATGAACACGGATGGCAAAAAACAATAACAAAGACATGAGTGACGTCAACTTCGAACTATCTATATTATTGGCGGAGGAGATCCGATGTAAGGTTTGGGGGACTAACCGTTACAGTGAATGACATAACCAGTTGGATGGTGAAAAGGTTTGAACCGAGATATTGCCAAGTTTAGTTAGAAGGTCAATTTTGATAAAAAATGAGTTCTTGCCATAAATGATTAAATCAACCCTTTTTGTACATCTTCGGGAAAGATCAGCTAGTGAAGTTGAAAAAGTATGAAATTTGAGAAAATTTGCTGGATACCTTTCCCATACATCTGACCATAACTTCATGAAAATCACCCGAGTGACTTCAAATAAAGTTTGAAATGCTCTTGTGACCATATTGTTTAAGAAAATGAAAAACAAATGCAAATCCAAAATTTTCAACTTCCGACTGTGATTATTGTTTGCACTGACAGATATGGAAAACGGGAATAATAAGTCGTGTGTGGATAGTGGGAGCCAATAGCAGCTGCTGCTGCCTTGAGTAATAATATCATAATTTTTTTTTATTGACTAAATTAAGCTTTATATAGCGCAATATCCACTTAATGTGCTCAAAGCGCTTTACAAGGGGTCCCTGGTCAACAGCAACATTTAACAAGTAGGACGGGACATGCCGCCTGTTTGGCGATATTACAATTTTTCAGACAAAGACTGACAACGCTGTTAACGGCCAGGTACTCATTTTACACCTGAGTACGGTGAGAGCATGTGAGTAAAAAGACTTTTCCAAGGACTTAACTATGCGCCGAGCGTGAGGCTTGGACCCAGGACCTTCCGATCCGAAAGCGAGTGTCATATCACACGACCACATAGCCGCATTGGACGTGCGTGAGTTCATTCAACTCCATCTGGGAAAAGCCCAAGTTTTAATCTTCAATTTTAAAAAGTCTTATTTTTAACCAAAAAATAAATAAGCCAAACTAATTTTTTTTCCTCTTTTCAATCAGCGATCTCAAGATGAATTGAGATTATGTAACATTTTTAATATCCAATTTCTCAGTTCATTACCTGAATTTTTTTTTCTACCTTTTTCTTTGTTTCGACCTACATCAAATGATAAATCGATTGGCTTTTAGGATTCGCATTTTTAATTTCACATTCCTTATAAGGTTTTCTTTCTCTAATAAGTATTTATTTATTCTGAAAACCAGTTGTAAATGTAACATACCTAAATATTAAAGGGTCCGAGTATCTCAATGGTAGAGCAGTCGTCCAGAATCTCATTTTAAATCTGAGTACGGTGAGAGAATTTCAACAAAGAACCAATCATGTGCAACTCAGAGAAGGACTCGAACCCTGGAGCCATCGATTCGAAGGCAAGTGTTTTACCTACCACGATACCGCATAGTCGCCTTGAGTTATAATATCATTATTTATGAATGTCTATGAGTTAAAATTGAGCTGTAGAAAATTGAGCTTTTATGTAGGGCAATATCCGCTAAACGTGTTAAAAACGCTTTACAAGGGCACCCTGGCCAACATCAATGTCTAACATTTATGATGGGACATGACGCCTGTTAGGCGATAATATTTTTTTTTCGAGCAGAGACAACTCTAATGCTCAGGTACTCATTTTACACCTATGTACGGTGAGAGAATGCGAGTAAAAGGCCTTTTCCAAGGACTGAACTATGCGCCGATGAAGGCTCGAACCCAGGACCTGCCGATCCGGAAGCGAGTATCATACCACAAGACCACATAGCCGCACAATGAATTCATACGACCTCATCTGGTAGAATCCCTAGTTTTAATCCTCATATTATATATATTAAAAAGAAAAATAAGCCAAACTATTTTTCTATTGCTTTTCCAACTTCAATGGTAGAATCCCTAGTTTTAATCCTCATATTAAAAATTAAAAAAAAATAAAAAATTAGCCAAACTATTTTTCCAGTGTTTTTCCAACTTCATCTGTTGAAACCCTAGTTTTAATCCTCATAGCTAAACTAAAAATAATAACAATAATAATAATAATAATTTTTCCATTGTATTTTTTTCCATCGGCGACCTTAAGAGGAGTTTAGATTATAATATAACATTTTTAATATCCAATATCTGAGTTCATTACTTGGATTATTTTCTACCTTATTTTCGTTTCGACATAATATATCAAAAGAAAAATCGATCGGATTTTAGGATTCGCATTTTTAATTTCGCATTCCTTAAAAGGTTGTCTTTGTTTTGTAAGTATCTATTTATTTATTTATTTATCTATTTATTTATTTATTTATTAATTCTTAAAACCAGTTGTAAAATTGACATTCTTAAACATTGAGGGTCCCTGTAGCTCAATGGTAGAGCAGTCGTCGACTTCTATGCGGGCGAGCGAGGTTCGAATTCATGCAGAATCGTTATATTTTATGAGCCCTCCTATCCGGGAAAAGGGTTTTGGGTACCACGGTCTAATGTAGATATGGAGGAAAGTCCTAGTTAAGTGTCCTTTTCATAGACATTGATACAATCTGGTTTCAGGTTTCTAAAAGGTTATAAATGAGTGCTAGACTCTATAGTACACATGTTTACTTTAACTTTCAGCTCAATTAAGCACGAAGTGACTTCAAAACGAGCTTAGCGAACCCGAGTTAAGGGCTTTATTCATTCTTAGCGATGTATACATATATTCAGGTCTGACATCCGAACCCACTTATGGCCCTAGTCTAACATTGTCTAACATGGACAATATTTTGCGTCATTTTAAAATTTTATTTTTGATATTTCAGCGATCACCAATGAAACATTGGACTTCACTAGATGTCCCCTCTCACGTAAGATAGACCAATGGATAAAGTGTGCATAACAAGGGCCTCTGCTCTTCATTTTGTGAAGCTGAATTCGTTTATGTAAGAATTTGTTTTTGTTTTTTTTGTTTTTTTGTTTTTTTTTTTTGTTTTGTTTTTTATGTTTTTTTTTTGGTTTTGATTTGTTTTTTGTTTTGTTTCGTTGTTTTTTTTTTGTGTTTTTTGTTTGTTTGTTGTTTTTTTTTTTTTGTCTCAAAAGAAAAGAACGGAGATTACCTTCTGTCTAGTGTCTTAAGATCCTTTATCTATAATAGTACAATTGACCAATCTTTTCGCCCCCCCCCCCCCCCACCCAAATAAGCTTCGAGGTCCCCCAAGGGAACTACGACGGACTCCAGTTTTAGAGTCACTGTAGTAGATCAACACCACAAAAGCATTATAGAGGAAGGAAGGGCACGTGCAACATAATGTGCGTGAGTTAAATCGTGAGTCTATAATATAACTGTATCCCCCACTCACTATTCGTCATTTAATCCAAAAAGAAAGGGAAACTTTATGTCCAACAACAAACCAGGAAGTTTCATTTTGTTGAATCTAAAAAAAAATTTGAATTAACATTTATTGCAAAATAAGCGATATTTTAAAACTATCGTGACAAAAATAGCCCTTATTTTTATATCGTTTAATATCCATAGCGCTTGATGTCACACAGAAACAATCATATGAAATTAATTTAAAATATACATATATTTGAATATTTATAATATAGGGTTTTTCCAAGGAATAACCATGCTCTTCCTCCTCCTCCTCCTCATCTTCTTCTTCTTCTTATTCTTCTTCTTCTTCTTCTTCTTCTTCTTCTTCTTCTTCTTCTTCTTCTTCTTCATCATCATCATCATCATCATCAAGCTTAGAAGATTAAGTCAAGTTACTTTTTTATGTTGCCTTTGGTTATGACATCCCTGCAGTACCTACAGATCAT